>NW_022983184.1:0-19606 GCF_011762595.2 Tursiops truncatus
GGAGGGTGGGAGGAGACACAAGAGGTAGGAGATATGGGGATATATGTATATGTAACGAAGCTGATTCACTTGTTATAAAGCAGAACCTAACACGCCATTGTAAAGCAATTATACTCCAATAAAGATGTTAAAAAAAAACAAAACAAAACCCGTCTGAACCCAAACAACCACTCTGCTTTTTGTTTTCAGTACAGTATTCAATAAATTACATGAGACAGTCAGCACCATATGATAAAATAGGCTTTGTGTTAGATAATCTTGCCCAACTGTAGGCTAATATAAGTGTTCTGAGCACGTTCAAGGTAAGCTAGGCTAAGCTATGATGTCCGGAGTTTAGGTGTATTAAATGCACTTTTGACGTAAGATATTTTCAACTTATGATGGGTTTATTGGGACGTAACCCCACTGAAAGTCAAGGAATATTTGTAATTAGAGGCAAATTTATGGACTTAAATTATATTTGTTAGGAAAGAAGAAATGTTGAGAATCAATAGTCAAACTTGCAACTCAAAGAACTAGAAAAAGTAGCAAGATAAATAAAGTAAAGGTAGCAAATAATAAACTATGTGCGGAAATTACTAAATTCACCAACTTTCACAAGAAAAAAAAAACATATAAAGAACCCCTTACCCGTTAAAGTAACTGAATCCATAATTGAAGGATCATTAAGTTTCTCCCATAAGTGAAACTATGCTTAGATGGCTCACTAGTGAACTTTCTGAAAATTAAAAAAAAATTATTAAAAACCCTGCACAAATTCTTCTATAGATAGAAAAGGAGCCATAAATTGCAACTTATCTAATGAACTATTATCATCTTGATACCAAAATCTGACCTAAACATTTTAATGAAAGAAAAAGTTGAATACCAGTATCACTCAGGATCCTGGACAGAATGAACTGTAACCTCTGCTGTCTGGCTGTGTCACAAGATTTCATTCTCCATAGGACTACTTGGAAAGAGGTTCTGGGTGCTAAGTAACTACTTCTTCGAGGAGGGGAAAACACCAAAGATGCCCTGATTCTAGAGCCCCAGCTGCAGGGTTTGTGTACAGGCTGCAGGTGCCTGGGGAGCACTGTGTTTTCACAGCACAGAGGTAAGTGGCTGAGTCTTCAGGTTTAGGGGCTGCGATGTGCAGAGAGCTTCCCTTCTTTAACAAGGTGGCTTTTAGTCTTTCGTTCTGCTTTTCGTCCCCAACTGAGTAAAGAAGGAAGAGGAGTTCGGGTCCCTTCCCAGGATCCTGTCTATACCACAGTAGCCCGTTAAAACTGCTGACCGTGTAGCTGCAGTTGAGGATGAGACTGTCTCCCTCCTGGATTTTCAGGGTCTGAGGACTCTGCTCCACCTTGTCTTCTCCCCTCAACCCTGTTCAGGAAAACAAAATCGGAAATGAAACAAAGCTTTCAGTTCAGCAGTTTTGAAAAATTCCAACAAAAAGCCTGGGATGAGCTGAGACTAAACCCCTCTCTCTCTTCTCTCCAGCTTTGGATAAATGTGCCCTTATGGTTCTCATCTCTTAACCTCCAACTTACAGCCAAGCTGAAGCCACAAGACTATGAATGCACATTCCAGCATGTTCTCCATCCTGATATCACACTCTTGATACAATTTTAATGATTCCAAATCTTCTCCCCTGAGGAGCTGCTTCTGTGTCTTAGTTCTCCTTTTCTAATGCACGAGATAGCCTTTCTGTGGGTGGCTCAGCCAATCAAGAGCAAATCCTCTAGTAGCTGTCATGCTTTTGACCCTTAAGGCACTGGAGGAATGAGAGGAATGGAACCACTGCCACCTGGTGGTCACAAACACAAACATCTCACAGGACCCACTCCATGCCCCCTACAAAGACAAAAATTGATGGGAGGACATTTTTTATATTGGTGGGCATAGTGCGTATGAGGTTTAAAGTAGTAATCAGAAAAGCCTTCTCTGCCTGCAATTTGAATCGTTTCATTTTTCCTTGTTTGGCCTTTAAAGCTAAACTGCTACCAGAGGTTATAAAAGTTGAACCCAAGCATAGGTGTAATGGATTGTGTTTCTCTTTATAGTACACAAGAATCTCAGCAGGTGAGACCTTAAAAGGACTAGAGTGCTGAAAAAAGCGGGGGGATAAAAGAGCTGTGGATATGTCTGGAGACCTCTTTGACAGAGAATTGGGAACATAAGTTAAGAAACCATTGCTTCAAATAATTTTATGCCTGGCTACAGGGACCAAGTGTTACTACAGCTGAGGGTCACGAACTTGATAGATCTTAGGAGAAGAGGAGGGAAGAGCATGGCAGAGGGAAAGCAGAGCTCTCCATTCTAGACCCTGGAGAGATCAGAACATCACAGGGCAGAGTGGGGAACAGGAAGATACATATAGCAAAACTCGTATTGTTTAATTTGTTTGGTTCTATGACACTCCGCTGGGTTTTTTTGTTTTGTTTTGTTTTTGTTTTTACATCTTTATTGGAGTATAATTGCTTTACAATGGTTAGTTTCTGCTTTATAACAAAGTGAATCAGTTATACATATACATATGTTCCCATATCTCTTCCCCCTTGCGTCTCCCTCCCTCCCACCCTCCCTATCCCACCCCTCCAGGCGGTCACAAAGCACCGAGCTGATATCCCTGTGCTATGCCGCTGCTTCCCACTAGCTATCTACCTTATATTTGTTAGTGTATATATGTCCATGCCTCTCTCTCGCTTTGTCACAGCTCACCCTTCCCCCTCCCCATATCATCAAGTCCATTCTCTAGTAGGTCTGTGTCTGTATTCCTGTCTTACCCCTAGGTTCTTCATGACATTTTTTTCTTAAATTCCATATATATGTGTTAGCATACGGTGCTTGTCTTTCTCTTTCTGACTTATTTCACTCTGTATGACAGACTCTAGGTCTACCACCTCATTACAAACAGCTCAATTTCGTTTCTTTTTATGGCTGAGTAATATAAAATTGTATTATATGTGCCCCATCTTCTTTATCCATTCATCCGATGATGGACACTTAGGTTGTTTCCATCTCCGGGCTATTGTAAATAGAACTGCAATGAACATTTTAGTACATGACTCTTTTTGAATTATGGATTTCTCAGGGTACATGCTCAGTATTGTGATTGCTGGCTTATATGACACTTGTATTTGTAGTTTTTTAAGGAACGTCCATACTGTTCTCCACAGTGCCTGTATCAATTTACATTCCCACCACCAGTGCAAGAGGGTTCCCTTTTCTCCACACCCTCTCCAGCATTTATTGTTTCTAGATATTTTGATGATGGCCATTCTGACCGGTGTGACATGATATCTCATTGTAGTTTTGATTTGCATTTCTCTAATGATTAATGATGTTGAGCATTCTTTCATGTGTTTGTTGGCAGTCTGTATATCTTCTTTAGAGAAATGTCTATTTAGGTCTTCTGCCCATTTTTGGATTGGGTTGTTTGTCTTTTTGTTATTGAGCTGCATGAGCTGCTTATAAATTTTGGAGATTCATCCTTTGTCAGTTGCTTCATTTGCAAATATATTGTCCCATTCTGAGGGTTGTCTTTTGGTCTTGTTTATGGTTTCCTTTGCTGTACAAAAGCTTTGAAGTTTTATTAGGTCCCATTTGTTTATTTTTGTTTTTATTTACACTTCTCTAGGAGTTGGGTCAAAAAGGAACTTGCTGTGATTTATGTCATAGAGTATTCTGCCTATGTTTTCCTCTAAGAGTTTGATAGTTTCTGGCCTTACAGTTAGGTCTTTAATCCATTTTGAGCTTGTTTTTGTGTATGGTGTCAGGGAGTGATCTAATCTCAAACTTTTACATGTAGCTGTCCAGTTTTCCCAGCACCACTTAGTGTAGAGGCTGTCCTTTCTCCACTGTACATTCCTGCCTCCTTTATCAAAGATAAGGTGACCATATGTGTGTGGGTTTGTCTCTGGGCTTTCTATCCTGTTCCATTGATCTATCTTTCTGTTTTTGTGGCAGTACCCTACTGTCTTGATTACTATAGCTTTGTAGTATAGTCTGAAGTCAGGGAGCCTGATTCCTCCAGCTCCGTTTTTCGTTCTCAAAATTGCTTTGGCTATTCGGGGTCTTTTGTGTTTCCATACAAATTGTGAAATATTTTGTTCTAGTTCTGTGAAAAATCCCAGTGGTAGTTTGATAGGGATTGCATTGAATCTGTAGATTGCTTTGGGTAGTAGAGTCATTTTCATGATGTTGATTCTTCCAATCCAAGAACATGGTATATCTCTCCATCTATTTGTATCATCTTTAATATCTTCCATCAGTGTCTTATAATTTTCTGCATATAGGTCTTTTGTCTCTTTAGGTAGGTTTATTCCTAGATATTTTATTCCTTTTGTTGCAATGGTAAATGGGAGTGTTTTCTTGATTTCACTTTCAGATTATTCATCATTAGTGTATAGGAATACCAGAGATTTCTGTGCATTAATTTTGTTTCCTGTAACTTTACCAAATTCATTGATTAGCTCTAGTAGTTTTCTGGTAGCATCTTTAGGATTCTCTATGTATAGTATCATGTCATCTGCAAACAGTGACAGCTTTACTTCTTCTTTTCCGACTTGGATTCCTTTTATTTCCTTTTCTTTTCTGATTGCTGTGGCTAAAACTTCCAAAACTATGTTGAATAAGAGCAGTGAGAGTGGGCAACCTTGTCTTTTTCCTGATTTTAGAGGAAGTGGTTTCAGTTTTTCACCATTGAGGATGATGTTGGCTGTGGGTTTGTCATACATGGCCTTTATTATGTTGAGGAATGTTCCCTCTATGCCTACTTTCTGCAGGGTTTTTATCATAAATGGGTGTTGAAAGCTTTCTCTGCATCTATTGAGATGATCATATGGTTTTTCTCCTTCAGTTTGTTAATATGGTATATCACATTGATTGATTTGCGTATATTGAAGAATCCTTGCATTCCTGAAATGAACCCCACTTGATCATGGTGTATGATCCTTTTAATGTGCTGTTGGATTCTGTTTGCTAGTATTTTGTTGAGGATTTTTGCATCTGTGTTCATCAGTGATATTGGCCTGTAGTTTTCTTTCTTTGTGACATCCTTGTCTGGTTTTGGTATCAGAGTGATGGTGGCCTCGTAGAATGAGTTTTGGAGTGTTCCTCCCTCTGCTATATTTTGCAAGAGTTTGAGAAGGATAGGTGTTAGCTCTTCTCTAAAAGTTTGGTAGAATTCACCTGTGAAGACACCTGGTCCTGGGCTTTTGTTTGTTGGAAGATTTTTAATCCCAGTTTCAATTTCAGTGCTTGTGATCGGTCTGTTCATATTTTCTATTTCTTCCTGATTCAGTCTTGGCAGGTTGTGCATTTCTAAGATTTGTCCGTTTCTTCCAGGTTGTCCATTTTATTGGCATAGAGTTGCTTGTAGTAATCTCTCATGGTCTTTTGTATTTCTGCAGTGTCAGTTGTTACCTCTCCTTTTTCATTTCTAATTCTATTGATTTGAGTCTTCTCCCTTTTTTTCTTGATGAGTCTGGCTAATGGTTTATCAATTTTGTTTATCTTCTCAAAAAAACCAGCTTTTAGTTTTTTTGATCTTTGCTATCGTTTCCTTCATTTTTTTTTCATTTATTTCTGATTTGATTTTCATGATTTCTTTCCTTCTGCTAACTTTGGGGGTTGTTTGTTCTTTCTCTAATTGCTTTAGGTCCAAGGTTAGGTTGTTTATTCGAGATGTTTCCTATTTCTTAAGGTAGGATTGTATTGCTATAAACTTCTCTCTTAGTACTGCTTTTGCTGCATCCCATAGATTTTGGGTCGTCGTGTCTCCATTGTCATTTGTTTCTAGGTATTTTTTTTATTTCCTCTTTGATTTCTTCAGTGATCACTTCGTTATTAAGTAGTGTATTGTTCATCCTCCATGTGTTTGTATTTTTTACAGATCTTTTCCTGTAATTGATATCTAGTCTCATAGCGTTGTGATCGGAAAAGGTACTTGATACAATTTCAATTTTCTTAAATTTACCAAGGCTTGATTTGTGACCCAAGATATGATCTATCCTGGAGAATGTTCCATGAGCACTTGAGAAAAATGTGTATTCTGTTGTTTTTGGATGGAATGTCCTATAAATATCATTAAGTCCATCTTGTTTAATGTATCATTTAAAGCTTGTGTTTCATTATTTATTTTCATTTTGGATGATCTGTCCATTGGTGAAAGTGGGTGTTAAACCCCCTACTATGAATGTGTTACTGTCGATTTCCTCTTTTATGGCTGTTACTATTTTCCTGATGTATTGAGGTGCTCCTATGTTGGGTGCATAAATATTTACAATTGTTATATCTTCTTCTTGGATCGATCCCTTGATCATTATGTAGTGTCCTTCTTTGTCTCTCTAATAGTCTTTATTTTAAAGTCTATTTTGTCTGATATGAGAATTGCTACTCCAGCTTGCTTTTGGTTTCCATTTGCATGAAATTCTTTTTCCATCCCTTACTTTCAGTCTGTATGTGTCTCTAGGTCTGAAGTGGGTCTATTGTAGACAGCAAATATATGGGTCTTGTTTTTGTATCCATTCAGCCAATCTGTGTCTTTTGGTGGGAGCATTTAGTCCATTTACATTTAAGGTAATTATCGATATGTATGTTCCTATTCCCATTTTCTTAATTGTTTTGGGTTCGTTATTGTAGGTCTTTTCCTTCTCTTGTTTCTTCTTGCCTAGAGAATTCCTTTAGCAGTTGTTGTAAAGCTGGTTTGGTGGTGCTGAACTCTCTCAGCTTTTCCTTGTCTGTAAAGGTTTTAATTTCTCCATCAAATCTGAATGAGATCCTTGCTGGGTAATCTTGGTTGCAGGTTTTTCTCCTTCATCACTTTAAATATGTCCTGCCAGTCCCTTCTGGCTTGCAGAGTTTCTGCTGAAAGATCAGCTCTTAACCTATGGGGATTCCCTTGTGTGTTATTTGTTGTTTTTCCCTTGCTGCTTTTAATATGTTTTCTTTGTATTTATTTTTGACAGTTTGATTAGTATGTGTCTTGGCGTGTTTCTCCTTGCTTTTACCCTGTATGGGACTCTCTGTGCTGCCTGGACTTGATTAACTATTTCCTTTCCATATTAGGGAAGTTTTCATCTATAATCTCTTCAAATATTTTCTCAGTCCCTTTTTTTTCTCTTCTTCTTCTGGAATCCCTATAAATTTAAATGTTGGTGCATTTAATGTTGTCCCAGAGGTCTCTGAGACTGTCCCAGTTCTTTTCATTCTTTTTTTCTTTATTCTGCTCTGCAGTAGTTATTTCCACTTTTATCTTCCAGGTCACTTATCTGTTCTTCTGCCTCAGTTATTCTGCTATTGATCCCATCTAGAGTATTTTTAATTTCATTTATTGTGTTGTTCATCGTTGTTTGTTTCATCTTTAGTTCTTCTAGGTCCTTGTTAAATTTTCTTGCATTTTGTCTATTCTATTTCCAAGATTTTGGATCATCTTTACTATCATTATTCTGAATTATTTTTCAGGTAGACTGCCTATTTCCTCTTCATTTGTTAGGTCTGGTGGGGTTTTATCTTGCTCCTTCATCTGCTGTGTGTTTTTCTGTCTTCTCATTTGCTTATCTTACTGTGTTTGGGGTCTGCTTTTTGCAGGCTGCAGGTTCGTAGTTCCCGTTGTTTTTGGTGTCTGTTCCCAGTGGCTAGGGTTGGTTCAGTGGGTTGTGTAGGCTTCCTGGTGGAGGGGACTAGTGCCTGTGTTCTGGTGGATGAGGCTGGATCTTGTCTTTCTGGTGGGCAGGTCCACATCTGTTGGTGTGTTTTGGGGTGTCTGTGGACTTATGATTTTAGGTAGCCTATCTGCTAATGGGTGGGATTGTGTTCCTGTCTTGCTAGTTGTTTGGCATAGGATGTCCAGCACTGTAGCTTGCTGGTCGTTGAGTGAAGCTGGGTGCTAGTGTTGAGATGGAGATCTCTGGGAGATTTTCGCTGTTTGATATTATGTGGAGCTGGGAGGTCTCTTGTGGACCAGTGTCCTGAAGTTGGCTCTCCCACCTCAGAGGCACAGCACTGACTCCTGGCTGTAGCACCAAGAGCCTTTCATCCACACGGCTCAGAATAAGGGGAAAAAGTAGAAAGAAGAATTAGTAGAAGTAGAAAGAAAGAAGAAAAGAAGGGAGGAGGAAGGAGGAAGGAAGGAAAACAGAAGGAAGAAGTAAAACTAAAATAAAAGAAATATAATAAATAAAATAAAAAAAATTATTAAAAAAAAAATAAATAAATTAGGGCAAATGGTAAGCAAATATAAGACAAAATTAAAAACAAACACACTAAAAGCGGAAAAAGGGACCCTGGCGGTCCAATGGTTGAGAACGCTTCCAATGCTAGGGTGCAGGTTCGAATCCCTGGTAGGAACAAAGATCCCATACACACAGCACGCCAATATAAGTAAATAACATAAAAAAAAAAAAGAGAAAGGAAAAAATCATAAATCTTCCTCTCAAAGTCCACCTCCTTAATTTGGATGATTCGTTGTCTATTCATGTATTCCACAGATGCAGGGTATGTCAAGTTGATTGTGGAGCTTTAATCCGCTGCTTCTGAGGCTTCTGGGAGAGATTTCCCTTTCTCTTCTTTTTCTCACAGCTCCCAGGGGCTCAGCTTTGGATTTGGCCCGCCTCTGCGTGTAGGTCGCCGTAGGGCGACTGTTCTTCGCTCAGACAGGACGGGGTTAAAGGAGCCGCTGATTCGGGGGCTCTGGCTCACTCAGGCGGGGCGGAGGGCGGGGCACGGAGGCGGGGCGAGCGTGCGGCGGCAGAGGCCAGCGTGACGTTGCACCAGCTTGAGGCGCGCAGTGCGTTCTTCCGGGGAGTTGTCCCTGGATCCCGGGACCCTGGAAAGGCGGGCTGCACAGGCTACCCGAAGGGGGTGTGGAGAGTGACCTGTGCTCGCACACAGGCTTCTTGGTGGCGGCAGCAGCAGCCTTAGCGTCTCCTGCCCGTCTCTGGGTGTCCGCGCTTTTAGCCGCGGCTCGCGCCCGTCTCTGGAGCTCCTTTAAGCAGCGCTCTTAATCCCCTCTCCTCGCGCACCAGAAACAAAGAGGGAAGAAAAAGTCTCTTGCCTCTTCAGGCAGGTCCAGACTTTTCCCCGGACTCCCTCCCGGCTAGCCGTGGCGCATTAACCCCTGCAGGCTGTGTTCGCGCCACCAACCCCAGTCCTCTCCCGGCGCTCCGACCGAAGCCCGAGTCTCAGCTCCCAGCCCCGCCCGCCCGGCGGGTGAGCAGACAAGCCTCTCGGCCTGGTGAGTGCCCGTCGGCCCTGACTCTCTGTGCGGGAATCTCTCCGCTTTTCCCTCCGCACCCCTCTTGCTGTGCTCTCCTTCGTGGCTCCGAAGCTTTCCCCCTCCGCCACCCGCAGTCTCCGCCCCCCGCAGTCTCCGTGCAAGGGGCTTCCCAGTGTGTGGAAACGTTTCTCCTTCACGCTCCCTCCCACTGGTGCAGGTCCCGTCCCTATCCTTTTGTCTCTGTTTATTCTTTTTTATTTTTCCCTACCCATGTATGTGGGGGGTTTCTTGCCTTTTGGGAGGTCTGAGGTCTTCTGCAGCGTTCAGTAGGTGTTCTGTAGGAGTTGTTCCCCGTGTAGATGTATTTCTGGTGTATCTGTGGGGAGGAAGGTGATCTCCGCATCTTACTCTTCCGCCATCTTCCGGAAGCCCCACTCCATTGGGTTTTGTCATTGAACATGTGTTGATGTTGCAGAGTTGCCACCATTTATATAAGCTCTCCTCAGACTTGTCCGAAGAGCACACTCTACCCCCATTAGCTACAACCCAAAAAAGAACATCAACTCTCAGAGGCACTGCTTTGATGTCACTTCATCCCTCACCCACTCAGGGACTAGAAAAGAATAAGCTGCACAGATTTATTGCACTAACAGTGTAGGTAAGGGGTTTGTTGTTCTTTGACTTTTTCTTTGAAAATCTGATAATTTCTCAGTGATCTAAAAGTCATTAAACTAACTTGTATCCATTTTCTCATCCTTTGATTTGATTTATTCTAGTCACACTTAGCAAAATGTGACTCTTACAAATCATAATTAAAAGGCTGTTTCTTCTGTTTCTGAATGTGTGTCTCAGAAAGAACGTGAAAAAGATAACTGCAGGATTAATGCAGGAGCTCTTTGTAGGATAGGCTCTAAAAGAACCCAGAAGCTGAATGTGTGATGTGTAATGAAACCAAGGAGATAATTTTTTATGAAATTTGTTTGCAATTTAAAAAAGACTTTTTTAATTTGAAATAATTATAGATTCATGGAAGTTTCCAAAAATGTACAGGGAAGCTCTGTGTACTCTTCACCCTTTGTCCTCCAGGGGTCTCTAAACAGGAAATTAACATGGTAAAACCCACAGGACTTAGATTTCCACAGTTTACATGCAGCCATTTATGTGTGTGTGTAGTTCTATGCAATTTTACACATGTACAGATACATGCATTCATGTATATCACATGTATACGTTCACTGCCACAATCAAGATGCACAGCTGTTTCATAACCACAAGGCTTCCTCATGCCACCCCTTTGTAGCCACACCCACCCCTTCCCTAGTCCTTAACCCCTGACAATACCTAACCTGTTCTTCATCCCTACGATTTTGTTATTTTAATAATGTTATATAAATGGAATTATATAGAAGTAAGCATTGAGATTTTTTTCACTCAAAATGAGTAGTAAAAACATGAGATTTGTCCAGGTAATAGTGTGTATCCAACCTGTTTGTTTCTTTTTATTTCTGAGTAGTATTCCATGGTAGGGACGTCCCACAGTTTGTTTACCAGTCACCTACTAAGGACATCAGGTTTCCATATTTTGGCTGCTATGAATAAAGCTGTTATGAATATTCAGGTACAGTTTTATGTAATAAAGTCTTCTATTTATCTAGGATAAGTATCCAAGTCTGCATTGCATGTTTAGTTTTATAAGAAATTGCCAGGCCATTTTCCAGAGTGCCTGTATCATTCTATATTCCCATCAGCAGTTATGAGTGATCCAGTTTTCCCCACGTTTGCCAGAATTAGGTGTTGTCACTATTTTTTATTTTAGCCCCACTGATAGTTGTATAGTGATATTTCATTGTGGTTTTAATTTGCGTTTCTCTGATGGCTAATGATGTTGAGCATCTTTTCATGTGCTGATTTGCAATCTGTATATCCTCTTTGGTGAAATATCAGTCTGAGTCTTTCACCCGTTTTTCTAATTGGTTGTTCATTTTCTGTACCATTTAGCTTTTAGAGTTCTTTATACATTCTAGATACAAGTACTGTGTCAGATACATGGTTTGTAAATATTTACCCCCAGTCTGTAGCTTATCCTTTCATATTCTTAACAGGGTCTTTTGTAGAGGAAAAGTTTTTAAATTTGATTCAGTTAGGGGTGTGTGTGTGTGTGTGTGTATGTTCGTGTGTGTGTGTATCATGCTTTTGGTGTCAAATCTAAGATTTACTTAGCTCCAGTCCTGAATTTTGTCTTTTTTTTTTTTCAAATTTCATAGTTTATATTTTACATTTAAGTCTATGATCCATTTTGAGTTTTTTATAATGTATGTTTTTAAGAAGATCTTTTTTAGAAAAGAGGAATCTGTCATCATCTTTGTCTTAAGCTTTACCTATTTGCTGTTATCAAGTAACTAGTTCAAAGCAACATAACCAAAATGTAGCTTGAGCACTTCTCATAGAAGACTGAAAAAAACTTTTATGCTTTGAGCCTGTGAGCTTCCCTTTTTATACTTACTGTGATTTCTCAAAATTAAAAGTAAAGTTAAAACTATAGTACAAACCCAAACCCTTCTCAAACATATCACCTCTGAATCATCTATCATGTATTACAGGGCAATGTTTTCTAGTGTAGATTTGGAAAATGGTTACATCTGTCTTATGATCAAGGATAACTGTTATCTTTCCTAAAATTCACATTCTTTTAAACTTTAAAATTCTCTGAGAAAAAAATGCCTATTAATATTTAAGTCATCAAAGTGAACTAAATGGGAGTCTCTTCCTTGTCTATAACTTCTTTCCTATAATGGAGCATGTGTTTCTTGAAAAGAGAATATTCTCTACAAATTGTCACAAGAAAGAGAATTGCCTCTTTCTCTTATTACTTTTTGCTAAAATTACATGCTTCCATCTACTTTTTATCACAGTCACCATTCCAAGGTCAAATAGCTCATTTCCCCAAGGATGTAGTGATTCTTCTTTCTACTGTGCCAGAGGCAGCATCCTGATTTTTCTCTCATAGGAGAACTTTTAAATACCAATATTACAATCGAGGATAATACTTCCTAAAAGTTTTCTTAAGGGTTGAGAATCCAGCAACTTAAAAGGATTTTGATTGAAATAATTCAGCCCTTGGAAGCAGAATCAGGAAGTTAGAAAAACAGACAAGACATTTTTCTTGTCTCAGGCTAGGACTCCCATGGTAGGAATATCTACCCCAAAACTAGGTCACTAGACTGGAAATTAAAAATATACAAAGAAGCAGAACAAGTGATGGCAATGGTAAAGATAAATAGAACAGATAGTTCGACACCATCCAATTGTACTCATGGGCAACATCTAGTGTATGGAGAACACCTATTATAAAAAAACGTCATTTCCTTTGAGCCCTAGGAATTAGGATGGAAAGGAAAAGTATTGAGACTCAAAGAGAACTAAGTTAACTGTGATTTTCTTTCGGCCTGGACCACTCCCCCACTCTCTGCCCACTACCACCCTTAGTTTATAGGACTCATATCTCTAGCCACAGGAAATAAATATTGAGGCTGAAATTCTAAGATAAAAGCTCTAGAGAAGAAAGCAGAAAAGAGATAATACAGGAATACGTCATCACCAGGTGAAACCGGATACTCACCGATAAGAGGGACTTCCAAGTCCACGAGAAAATGAATTAGATATACAATTCCTATAGACTCACTCAGATGATGAAGATGGCTCTGTCTACGCCAACAAGAGGGAGACCATCTAATTGCAAACCTGAAAATAGTACCATATGACGAAAATCTGTACAAACAGAAAGGGGATTTATGGTACATGGAAATAGAAGTATCCTTATGGTGATGAGAATTGGACGAATACAAGAACTAATTGATACACAATTATCTAACAGCATCCAAAAGGTAGAAGCTCTGTATCTGTTGATATTATCAATTAATTCATTCTTCAGTTAGCCAATATTTAATGTGCAACCACTATGTGCCATGTACTGTGTAATGTACAATACATACATGTTTCCTGACTGTATGGAACTCACAGTTACAGGCATAGCAGGAATTATAGAAGTCTATACGTAAGTATAGATATAGATGTAGATTATAAAAACATATTAATTGCAACACTTCCTTTTGTCTTGGACTTGGAAGAGAGCCTTCAGTACATGAGAACCGATGGAGAGAGTCCACAATACATGCTTGGGTACACTTCCAAAACATATATGAAGTGCATTTGTTCAACTTTCCTTAGCCTATCATGCAGAGTAATGATATATGAGAAAACTGATAATTCACTGAAGAGTTAGAGCAAACAGAAGTGAAGCTGTGATGGTGTGTCTTCCTCAATCTTCCTCAAGCCAAGTTAGAGGAGATTCAGAAGATTGGCTCAGAGAGTTTGAAATGAATCCCCTGGAGTTTGGAGGATTCAGAGGGTCACACTAGGCGGCAATGACAATTTCTCTCACTTTACTGTACTTATGGCCAGAATGCTGATTACTCTGTTATTTTTATCTCTGTGTATATGTGACAGAAAGGTGGCTCATACTTGTTAAATTGAGTGAGAAGCTAGAGAAAGATGATGAGGTATGACACTGAGTCATGTAGACATGAGTAAAATGTCAGAGAGAGAGAGAATAACACAAAGAGAGGACACAGTCTAGAGCTAAACCTTGCAGACACACAATAGTCAATGACTGGAAGGGAGATGAAGGTGTTGTGCAGGAGTGAGAGAGGGAACAGCCCAAGAAGTAGGTACAAACCTCAGAGAGTGTTTTGTCAGAGAAGAAGCGTTTCTCTAAGAAAGAGAGAAACTTTCTCTATGGAAGAGAGGATTTGAAGCTAGAGTAAATGGTCACAACTCATGTGTCTAAAGTTTCTGAGAGGTCAGCAATGATGAGGTTTGGAAATTGCGGTTGATTTAAAACACCGAGGTTATTAGCACTCTTTGAGGGCTTAGCTAGTGGAGGAATTAAAGCCAGATATATGTATACCCTTTAATCCAGAAATTCTAATATATATGCCCAATAGCAGTGTGTAAATATATTCACCAGAGAACGTGTATAAGAATATTCATAATACCAGTATTGATAACAGGCAAAGGCAGGAAAAATCCAAAGAACCATTTAAGCAGGTAGCTAAATAAATTCTGGTATGTTCATACAGCAATGAGAATAAACAAACTAAACTGTATACAACATGGATGACTCTTAGAAATCTGATATTAAGAAAAGAATCCAGATAGAAAAAATCCAAACTATATTATTTTAGTTGTATAATGTTCAAAATGGGCAAACCAATCTATATATGGGACTGTGGTTTCCTTGGAAGGATGGTAGTGACCTGAAGGGGAAAAACAGGGTTTCTGAAGAGCAAACCAAAGCAAGAAAGAGCAGCAGACCCAGCTTCAGTCTCTGGGAGCTCATGAATTGTTCAAATGAAGCTTCACAAAGTCCCTTTTTTAACACAAGGACAGACTTGGGGTTCAGTATGACAAGCATCACTATAGCAACACAGGTTGCAACAGGGAAGTCATTGAGGTTTGGGGTCTTTCAGGTTTTTCTAATCACGTACAAGAGATCCAACATTAGTTGACTGCCATTTTCCAATCAGATATATCCCATGTCCATAAATTCTAGTTTATTTGCAATGAATAATGTAGAAATACCCTGGGTGTCCTGCTAAGGTCATTCTGGATAAGAACTTAGTACGGAACAACTCCTAAAAACTCCTCTTTACTTTTCGAGTATAAATGAGAATACTGTGTCCACAAAGAGGTCAGCTCAGGAAACCCCAAAGGCCTCAGGTGACCTCAGAGGAAGCAGAAAACAAGTTACAGGCACACTGTTAATGCATTCCTTCCCAGATGGCATTTACTTATTTATTGGCTAAATAATCTGATGGAGATATTAGAAATATTAGAGTTATGTGACAATCAAGAAAATTTAAAAGGCGATTATGATTAGACAGCTCATTGATTAAGGAGACGGGATATGATTTGGGGGATGTTAGGGATCAAGTAGAGACTAGTGACCGTGATTTTACAACGGCTGCAGTTTGAGCTGGTATGCATGTTATCCAAAACATTTTAGAAGATTTCTCAGACTTTCAGAGTACAAATAGATTGAAATAATTGTTAAACAAGATAGGTCATTGATTATTTTAGGTCTGGTGCTTTTTAAAATGTTTACTAACTTTTGGGAATCCTCCTTTGAGTACCTCTCGCCAATACCGCTTCCTGCACCAGATTCTAAGATACATTTTTCCTGCTTCAAATCTTTCATTTATTCCCTTGTAAACTACTTACATCTGTTTTCTTCATTAAAAGTTGTCTCTCTTTACTCTTTACTTCTAATACGTTGTACGAAATTTAACTGTTTAGTTAATTGCTTCATGACTTGGCTACATAAGTCTATCGTGGTCTCCCTCTCTCTCTCTCTCTCCTGACTCTCTCTCTCTCTCTCTCTCGCACGCACGCACACACACACCACACACACACACACACACTTACGCTTTCTGTTCTGGAAAGTTGTTCTGTATTGGGATCATTGTTTTTTGTATAGTAGGGATAGAAAATCCTTACACAAGGAAGAATATCTTTCTTTTTGAATTCCAGATGAAAACATATCCACCAGGTTAATTTCCACCTAATATCACCACACAATAGCACAGAGACATTACTCTTTCAGATGTTATATTACAGCTACTTTGAACATATGTGGTACAGAATTGTCTGAAATTGAGGCCATCTGGAGTCATTAGGAGCTAAACTGTACAGCAAAGCCTTGATGTAAGACAATATTGTGTTACAGGAAAAATATGAGTGTTTAGTAGTTGTAGAGTGAAAATGTGCTATACTCCAGGGTCACAGAAATGATCAGGGAGCCCATACCAGAAAGACTAAAGGTAAATTCCTCCTTACCACCTGGGAATTGTGAAGGAAATCATCAAATACCTGTGTGTTCATTCCAGCATTATTTGTTACTGTGAGTAAAACAATCTAAACAGCTAGTAAGACAGAATTTGCCAAAAAAGTATTATAAAATCATACATTGGGGGCTTCCCTGGTGGCGCAGTGGTTGAGAATCTGCCTGCTAATGCAGGGGACACGGTTTCGAGCCCTGGTCTGGGAGGATCCCACGTGCCGCGGAGCAACTAGGCCCGTGAGCCACAACTACTGAGCCTGCGCGTCTGGAGCCTGTGCTCCGCAACAGGAGAGGCCGTGATAGTGAGAGGCCCGCGCACCGCGATGAAGAGTGGCCCCTGCTTGCCACAACTAGGGAAAGCCCTCTCACAGAAACGAAGACCCAACACAGCAAAAATAAATTAATTAATAAACTCCTACCCCCAACATCTTTTTAAAGAAAAAAATCATACATTGGAATATCGCCATTAGAATGTGTGATTTTGATCTGTAAATAATGCTGTGCAAATAATAATTTTCACAATATACTGTTGGGTAAAAACGCAAAATGGAAAACATCCTATAAGATGTGATTCTGTAGCAGAGTTTTTCCTGACTAGTAGAATTTTTGAGTTGTTCTGTTTTGTTTTTAGTATTACTTCTTTGGATATTCTATTTTATCTGCATTAAACTTGCATATAGAGAATGTGATCAGGTAATGGGGCTGTTCTGAGCAAACTGAAGAGCTTCATTCCTCCTTGGTGTCAGACTTGTGGTGACATTTATTCTGTGTCCATCATTCCAAGTCATCATGGCACAGCATGAGACAATGGGACAGGGAGAGTCCAAGAAGTGCCATTTAACAGATACTTCAGATCTAACATAATGACAAGACTTAGTCAGCAATGCATGAATATTTGTGCAGTGAACCTGAAAGTCTAACAATTCAGGTGCAGATTTGGACAAATATTACTGAATTTTTTTAAACCAAATCACTTGCTTTAATATAATCACATAAAAAATTTAAATATTTTTTTGGCAAATGATCTACTTCAAGATGAAGGATTGAAGATCAAGGTGCATTTGATGAATGACACTTTTAGATATGTTCTCTGAGCCAAAGAGATAGCATTTTCCTTAGAGTGAGGTTTCCACTTCTAACTGCCCTGCCCCGCTGACACGGCCGCTGCCTTCTCCTGTCCTTACCGAGAATCTCACTAAGGTTTTCATAGCTGGGGGACACCTCACGTTGAGATCTGAGGTTTCTGTGGGGTTCCCACAGGGACCTGGATCACTGTGGTCTCTCAGAGCACAGAAATACACCTGCTGAGTCCCCAAGCTGCAAGCTGTGATGGTGAGGCTGATGGAACTGGCCGTTTTCTGGAAGTTCAAAAACTACCGACCCTCTGTTGTATTCACTCATTGTAAGACTCCTGATGAATAAGGAAAATCATTTCCCCACTTGGTGTTTGTTTGTACCAGAATAAATAATAAACTATAACTACTAGATTCATATACACAATCCAAGGTTACATCTTCTTTCTCCAGCATAGAGATTTCCTGCTGGTCTTTTGTTTTCAATTCTTTTTTTTTTAAGAAGATGTTGGGGGTAGGAGTTTAGTAATTAATTTATTTATTTTTGCTGTGTTGGTCTTCGTTTCTGTGCGAGGGCTTTCTCTAGTTGTGGCAAGGGGGGCCACTGTTCATCGCGGTGCACGGGCGTCTCACTATCGCTGCCTCTCTTGTTACGGAGCACAGGCTCCAGACGCGCAGGCTCAGTAGTTGTGGCTCACGGGCCTAGTTGCTCCGTCGGTATGTGGGATCCTCACAGACTGGGCTCGAACCCATGTCCCCTGTATTAGCAGGCAGATTCTCAACCACTGCACCACCAGGGAAGACCCTGGCTGTTCTTGAGTTACTTTCTGGGCTGTGATGGATCCTGGGGAGAAGAAAAAATTTATATATATAATATATATGGAGAGAGACAGACAGAGAGACAGAGAGAAAGAATTAGGCTGATTCTCCTGGTGGAACCCCGAGGGCTGCAAGGGACAAACATAGGACTAAGACTTCTAATTCCTCTACCCATTACTCAACTCTCCTACACACCACCAGACAATAATAACCTGCCCTACCCCCAAACATGGGAGCTGAGTGGAGCTGAGTCTGAGTTGAGCTGAGTCGGCCATCCTTACCAGCCTTACCAAGGCGGACAGAGGCTATGACAACTCTCAGCAGGCCAGGGAACCCCATATTGGAAGCTCTTCCTCTGAGTGAAATGTGCCGTGTTCTGTCTCAAATTCAGGTCTAAATGCCTGCCCTGTGCCTGACAGGGCACGTGCACAAGTACTGAAGGGTGAGGATGCACAAGTGAAATGTGAGATGCTTCTGCACCAGAACAGGAAATGTAACTTGCTGCTATCAGTTTGCCTGTGGCATGTCATGGCTTGTTGACATGGTTGGTGAATCTAACCTGCCTCTTTAGACTTTATTGTAATTAAGTTGACAACAGTTATATCAGTGCTGCAGCCATTTGCCATATGCAGCCAATGCATCTAGGATAGACATAAGTTTTATGAGCAATACAATTTGTTATGATTATGGTGACTTCTGAGAACAAATAGTCATCCATGGTTTTGTATGGCTTTTTCTTGCCTGCAGCCAGACTCTACAGTGAAATAAGCTCACAGATTCTTCTTCCAGACAGGAAGATCAAACTATTTACCCTCAGTCATCATAACTTTTCTTCCTTCACTCCAAGGCATTGGTTCCTGGGAAATTTACATTGGATAAAGTTCCTTGTCTGCTTAATGCTATCACAGCAAGTTTCCTGGTGGACAAAATTTGTCCCGCTGTACGTGTCTAATGCCAATCAATAGTCAGTCTGTGCTAGAAACACCTTGCTTTCAAGTATCCCATCCTATAGTCAAAATGAATGTAAAATCACCAGACCATGCATTCCTAGTTCCTTATATCAAAAATGTAGCCATTCAAAAATCACAAATGCCTTTTCATCCCACTGCTGCAGCAGCTCTGGCTCATTTCACTGAGAGCAGCGCCTCAACAGCGTTACGTCTCAGCCCCGTGAAAATTTGTGTATGATTTGCTTGGCATCCCTGTGCTGATTTATGATTGTGATTCAGCTGATGCAGCTTTTAGTCATCTATTCCTTTTCTCTTCCCTAAATGAATATATTAATATCGTGACATCTAACATCCATCTTACATTAAGAGAAAATACAGATGTTTTTGAAAGTCAGTCTAGATAAGGGAGGAGTCTTTCTGGCTGAACAGGGACACTTCTGGGGATCAGAGCTTGGGTTTTCTTTAAGACTGACATCCACCCTATTCTCCAAGGACAAGTCCCAACCTCCTGGGTTTCTAGGAATTAGATCTGACCTTGATTTATTTTCCTGAAAAGCTCTAAATAAACTAAACACTGCCCGGAAGAGAATATACCTCCTCCTCCGAAGGCTGCTCACTTCAGCCTCCTGCTCCCCTTGGGTTTGTGTTCAGCTCCCCCTGCAGC
>NW_022983184.1:20106-105714 GCF_011762595.2 Tursiops truncatus
TTTTTAATCATTTATTGGAGTATAATTTGCTTTACAATGGTTAGTTTCTGCTTTATAACAAAGTGAATCAGTTATACATATACATATTTTCCATATCTCTTCCCCCTTGGCGTCTTCCCTCCCTCCCACCCTCCTATCCCACCCTCCAGGCGGTCACAAAGCACCGAGCTGATATCCCTGTGCTATGCGGCTGTGCTTTCCCTAGCTATCTACCTTACGTTTTGTAGTGTATATATGTCCATGCCTCTCTCTCGCTTGTCACAGCTCACCCTTTCCCCCTCCCCATATCCTCAAGTCCATTCTCTAGTAGGTCTGTGTCTTTATTCCTGTCTTACCCTAGGTTCTTCATGACTTTTTTTCCTTAAATTCCATATATATGTGTTAGCATACGGTATTTGTCTTTCTCTTCTCTGACTTACTTCACTCTGTATGACAGACTCTAGGTCTAACCACCTCATTACAAATAGCTCAATTTCGTTTCTTTTTATGGCTGAGTAATATTCAATGTATATATGTGCCACCATCTTCTTTATCCATTCATCGATGATGGGCACTTAGGTTGTTTCCATCTCCGCTATTGTAAATAGAGCTGGCAATGAACATTTTGGTACATGACTCTTTTGAATTATGGTTTTCTCAGGGTATATGCCCAGTAGTGGGATTGCTGGGTCATATGGTCACTTGTATTTTTTGTAGTTTTTTAAGGAACCTCCATACTGTTCTCCACAGTGCCTGTATCAATTTACATTCCCACCAACAGTGCAAGAGGGTTCCCTTTTCTCCACACCCTCTCCAGCATTTATTGTTTCTAGATTTTTTGATGATGGCCATTCTGACCGGATGTGAGATGATATCTCATTGTAGTTTTGATTTGCATTTCTCTAATGATTAATGATTTGAGCATTCTTTCATGTGTTTTGTTGGCAGTCTGTATATTTCTTTTGAGAAATGTCTATTTAGGTCTTCTGCCCATTTTTTGGATTGGGTTGTTTGTTTTTTGTTATTGAGCTGCATGAGCTGCTTATAATTTTGGAGATTAATCCTTTGTCATTGCTTCATTTGCAAATATTTCTCCCATTCTGAGGGTTGTCTTTTGGTCTTGTTTATGGTTTCCTTTGCTGTGCAAAGAGCTTTGAAGTTTCATTAGGTCCCATTTGTTAATTTTTGTTTTATTTCCATTTCTCTAGGAGGTGGGTCAAAAGGACTTTGCTGTGATTTATGTCCATAGAGTATTCTGCCTATGTTTTCCTCTAAGAGTTTGATAGTTTCTGGCCTACAGTTAGGTCTTTAATCCATTTTGAGCTTATTTTTGTGTATGCGTGTTAGGGAGTGATCTAATCTCAAACTTTACATGTAGCTGTCCAGTTTTCCCAGCACCACTTATTGAATAGGCTGTCCTTTCTCCACTGTACATTTCGCTCCTTATCAATGATAAGGTGACCATATGTGTGTGGGTTTATCCTCTTGGGCTTTCTATCCTGTTCCATTGATCTATCTTTCTGTTTTTGTGCAGTACCATACTGTCTTGATTACTGTAGCTTTGTAGTATAGTCTGAAGTCAGTGGAGCCTGATTCCTCCAGCTCCGTTTTTCGTTCTCAAGATTGCCTTTGGCTATTCGGGGTCTTTTGTGTTTCCATACAAATTGTGAATTTTTGTTCTAGTTCTGTGAAAAATGCCAGTGGTAGTTTGATAGGATTGCATTGAATCTGTAGATTGCTTTGGGTAGTAGAGTCATTTTCACAATGTTGATTCTTCCAATCCAAGAACATGGTATATCTCTCCATCTATTTGTATCATCTTTATTTCTTTCATCAGTGTCTTATAATTTTCTGCATACAGGTCTTGTTGTCTCCTTAGGTAGGTTTATTCCTAGATATTTTATTCTTTTGTTGCAATGGTAAATGGGAGTGTTTTCTTGATTTCACTTTCAGATTTTCATCCTTAGTGTATAGGAATGCCAGAGAATTTCTGTGCATTAATTTTGTTATCCTGGCTACTTTACCAAATTCATTGATTAGCTCTAGTAGTTTTCTGGTAGCATCTTTAGGATTCTCTATGATATAGTATCATGTCATCTGCAAACCGTGACAGCTTTACTTCTTCTTTTCCGATTTGGATTCCTTTTATTTCCTTTTCTTGTCTCTGATTGCTGTGGCTAAAACTTCCAAAACTATGTTGAATAAGAGTGGTGAGAGTGGGCAACCTTGTCTTGTTCCTGATCTTAGTGGAAATTGCTTTCAGTTTTCACCATTGAGGATGATGTTTGGCTGTGGGTTGTCTATATGGCCTTATTATGTTGAGGAAAGTTTCCCTCTATGCCTACTTTCTGCAGGGTTTTTATCATAAATGGGTGTTGAAATTTTGTCAAAAGCTTTCTCTTGCTACTATTGAGATGATCATATGGTTTTTCTCCTTCAATTTGTTAATATGGTGTATCACATTGATTGATTTGCTGTATATTGAAGAATCCTTGCATTCCTGGAAATAACCCCACTTGATCATGGTGTATGATCCTTTTATGTGCTGTTGGATTCTGTTTGCTAGTATTTTGTTGAGGAGTTTTGCATCTGTGTTCATCAGTGATATTGGCCTGTAGTTTTCTTTCTTTGTGACTCCTTGTCTGGTTTTGGTATCAAGGGTGATGGTGGCCTCAGTAGAATGAGTTTGGAGTGTTCCTCCCTCTGCTATATTTGGAAGAGTTTGAGAAGGATAGGTGTTAGCTCGTCTCTAAATGTTTGATAGAATTCGCCTGTGAAGACAATCGGTCCTGGGCTTTTGTTTGTTGGAAGATTTTTAATCCCAGTTTCAATTTCAGTGCTTGTGATCGGTCTGTTCATATTTTCTATTTCTTCCTGATTCAGTCTTGGCAGGTTGTGCATTTCTAAGATTTGTCCGTTTCTTCCAGGTTGTCCATTTTATTGGCATAGAGTTGCTTGTAGTAATCTCTCATGGTCTTTTGTATTTCTGCAGTGTCAGTTGTTACCTCTCCTTTTTCATTTCTAATTCTATTGATTTGAGTCTTCTCCCTTTTTTTTCTTGATGAGTGGCTAATGGTTTATCAATTTTGTTTATCTTCTCAAAAACCAGCTTTTAGTTTTTTTGATCTTTGCTATCGTTTCCTTCATTTTTTTTCATTTATTTCTGATCTGATTTTGTTTCATGATTTCTTTCCTTCTGCTAACTTTGGGGTTTTTTTGTTCTTTCTCTAATTGCTTTAGGTCCAAGGTTAGGTTGTTTATTCGAGATGTTTCCTATTTCTTAAGGTAGGATTGTATTGCTATAAACTTCTCTCTTAGTACTGCTTTTGCTGCATCCCATAGATTTTGGGCCATCGTGTCTCCATTGTCATTTGTTTCTAGGTATTTTTTTTATTTCCTCTTTGATTTCTTCAGTGATCACTTCGTTATTAAGTAGTGTATTGTTTATCCTCCATGTGTTTTGTATTTTTTACATATTCTTTTCCTGAATTGATATCTAGTCTCATAGCGTTGTGATCGGAAAAGGTACTTGATACAATTTCAATTTTCTTAAATTTACCAAGGCTTGATTTGTGACCCAAGGTATGATCTATCCTGGAGAATGTTCGATGAGAACTTGAGAAAAATGTGTATTCTGTTGTTTTGGGATGGAATGTCCTATAAATATCAATTAAGTCCATCTTGTTTAATGTATCATTTAAAAGCTTGTGTTTCATTATTTAATTTTCATTTTGGATGATCTGTCCATTGGTGAAAGTGGGGTGTTAAACTCCCCTACTATGAATGTGTTACTGTCGATTTCCTCTTTTATGGCTGTTACTATTTTCCTGATGTATTGAGGTGCTCCTATGTTGGGTGCATAAATATTTACCATTGTTATATCTTCTTCTTGGATCCGATCCCTGATCATTATGTGTGGTCCTTCTTTGGTCTCTTCTAATAGTCTATTATTTTAAAGTCTATGTTTGTCCTGATATGAGAATTGCTACTCCAGCTTGCTTTTGGTTTCCATTTGCATGAAATATCTTTTTCCATCCCCTTACTTTCAGTCTGTATGTGTCTCTAGGTCTGAAGTGGGTCTATTGTAGACAGAAAATATATGGGTCTTGTTTTTGTATCCATTCAGCCAATCTGTGTCTTTTGGTGGGAGCATTTAGTCCATTTACATTTAAGGTAATTATCGATATGTATGTTCCTATTCCCATTTTCTTAATTGTTTTGGGTTCGTTATTGTACGTCTTTTCCTTCTCTTGTGTTTCTTGCCTAGAGAAGTTCCTTTAGCAGTTGTTGTAAAGCTGGTTTGGTGGTGCTGAACTCTCTCAGCTTTTCCTTGTCTGTAAAGGTTTTAATTGCTCCATCAAATCTGAATGAGATCCTTGCTGGGTAATCTTGGTTGCAGGTTTTTCTCCTTCATCACTTTAAATATGTCCTGCCAGTCCCTTCTGGCTTGCAGAGTTTCTGCTGAAAGATCAGCTCTTAACCTTATGGGGATTCCCTTGTGTGTTAGTTGTTGTTTTTCCCTTGCTGCTTTTAATATGTTCTCTTTGTATTTAATTTTTGACAGTTTGATTAGTATGTGTCTTGGCGTGTTTCTCCTTGCTTTTACCCTGTATGGGACTCTCTGTGCTGCCTGGACTTGATTAACTATTTCCTTTTCCATATTAGGGAAGTTTTCATCTATAATCTCTTCAAATATTTTCTCAGTCCCTTTTTTTTCTCTTCTTCTTCTGGAATCCCTATAATTTAAATGTTGGTGCATTTAATGTTGTCCCAGAGGTCTCTGAGACTTTCCCAGTTCTTTTCATTCTTTTTTCTTTATTCTGCTCTGCAGTAGTTATTTCCACTTTTATCTTCCAGGTCACTTATCTGTTCTTCTGCCTCAGTTATTCTGCTATTGATCCCATCTAGAGTATTTTTAATTTCATTTATTGTGTTGTTCATCGTTGTTTGTTTCATCTTTAGTTCTTCTAGGTCCTTGTTAAATGTTTCTTGCATTTTGTCTATTCTATTTCCAAGATTTTGGATCATCTTTACTATCATTATTCTGAATTATTTTTCAGGTAGACTGCCTATTTCCTCTTCATTTGTTAGGTCTGGTGGGGTTTTATCTTGCTCCTTCATCTGCTGTGTGTTTCGCTGTCTTCTCGTTTTGCTTATCTTACTGTGTTTGGGGTCTCCTTTTTGCAGGCTGCAGGTTCGTAGTTCCCGTTGTTTTTGGTGTCTGTTCCCAGTGGCTAAGGTTGGTTCAGTGGGTTGTGTAGGCTTCCTGGTGGAGGGGACTAGTACCTGTGTTCTGGTGGATGAGGCTGGATCTTGTCTTTCTGGTGGGCAGGTCCACATCTGGTGGTGTGTTTTGGGGTGTCTGTGGAGTTATGATTTTAGGCAGCCTCTCTGCTAATGGGTGGGATTGTGTTCGTGTCTTGCTAGTTGTTTGGCATAGGATGTCCAGCACTGTAGCTTGCTGGGCGTTGAGTGAAGCTGGGTGCTAGTGTTGAGATGGAGATCTCTGGGAGATTTTCACCTTTTGATATTATGTGGAGCTGGGAGGTCTCTTGTGGACCAGTGTCCTGAAGTTGGCTCTCCCACCTCAGAGGCACAGCACTGACTCCTGGCTGTAGCACCAAGAGCCTTTCATCCACACGGCTCAGAATAAGGGAGAAAAAGTAGAAAGAAAGAATTAGTAGAAGTAGAAAGAAAGAAAGAAAGGAGGGAGGGAGGAAGGAGGGAAGGAAGGAAAACAGAAAGAAAGAAGATAAACTAAAATAAAATAAAATATAATAAAGTTATTAAAATTAAAAAAAATTATTAAGAGAAAAAAAAACGGACGGATAGAATCCTAGGGCAAATGGTGGAAGCAAAGCTATACAGACAAAATCTCACACAGAAGCAAACACACTCTCAAAAAGAGGAAAAGGGGGGACTTCCCTGGCGGTCCAGTGGTTGAGACTCCACGCTTCCAATGCAAGGGGTGCAGGTTCGATCCCTGGTCAGGGAACAAAGATCCCACGTGCCACACAGCACGGCCAATAAATAAGTAAATAAACATAAAAAAAAAATAAAGAGAAAAGGGGAAAAAATCATAAATCTTCCTCTCAAGGTCTACCTTCTTAATTTGGGATGATTCGTTGTCTATTCATGTATTCCACAGATGCAGGGTATGTCAAGTTGATTGTGGAGCTTTAATCCGCTGCTTCTGAGGCTTCTGGGAGAGATTTCCCTTTCTCTTCTTTTTCTCACCGCTCCCAGGGGCTCAGCTTTGGATTTGGCCCTGCCTCTGCGTGTAGGTCGCCGTAGGGCGACTGTTCTTCGCTCAGACAGGACGGGGTTAAAGGAGCCGCTGATTCGGGGGCTCTGGCTCACTCAGGCGGGGCGGAGGGCGGGGCACGGAGGGCGGGGCGAGCGTGCGGCGGCAGAAGCCAGCGTGACGTTGCACCAGCTTGAGGCGCGCAGTGCGTTCTTCCGGGGGAGTTGTCCCTGGATCCCGGGACCCTGGGAAAGGCGGGCTGCACAGGCTACCCTGAAGGGGGGTGTGGAGAGTGACCTGTGCTCGCACACAGGCTTCTTGGTGGCGGCAGCAGCAGCCTTAGCGTCTCCTGCCCGTCTCTGGTGTCCGCGCTTTTAGCCGCGGCTCGCGCCCGTCTCTGGAGCTCCTTTAAGCAGCGCTCTTAATCCCCTCTCCTCGTGCACCAGAAAACAACGAGGGAAGAAAAAGTCTCTTGCCTCTTCAGCAGGTCCAGACTTTTCCCCGGACTCCCTCCCGGCTAGCCGTGGCGCATTAACCCCCTGCAGGCTGTGTTCGCGCCACCAACCCCAGTCCTCTCCCGGCGCTCCGACCGAAGCCCGAGTCTCAGCTCCCAGCCCCGCCCGCCCTGGCGGGTGAGCAGACAAGCCTCTCGGCCAGGTGAGTGCCCGTCGGCCCTGACTCTCTGTGCGGGAATCTCTCCGCTTTTCCCTCCGCACCCCTCTTGCTGTGCTCTCCTTCGTGGCTCCGAAGCTTTCCCCCTCCACCACCCGCAGTCTCCGCCCCCCGCAGTCTCCGCCCGCGAAGGGGCTTCCCAGTGTGTGGAAACGTTTCTTCCTTCACAGCTCCCTCCCACTGGTGCAGGTCCCGTCCCTATCCTTTTGTCTCTGTTTATTCTTTTTTATTTTTCCCTACCCATGTATGTGGGGGGTTTCTTGCCTTTTGGGAGGTCTGAGGTCTTCTGCCAGCGTTCAGTAGGTGTTCTGTAGGAGTTGTTCCCCGTGTAGATGTATTTCTGGTGTATCTGTGGGGAGGAAGGTGATCTCCGCATCTTACTCTTCCGCCATCTTCCCGGAAGCCGCACTCCATTGGGTTTTGTCATTGAACATGTGTTGATGTTGCAGAGTTGACCACCATTTATATAAGCTCTCCTCAGACTTGTCCGAAGAGCACACTCTACCCCCATTAGCTACAACCCAGAAAAAGAACATCAACTCTCAGAGGCACTGCTTTGATGTCACTTCATCCCTCACCCACTCAGGGACTAGAAAAGAATAAGCTGCACAGAATTTATTGCACTAACAGTGTAGGTAAGGGGTTTGTTGTTCTTTGACTTTTTCTTTGAAAATCTGATAATTTCTCAGTGATCTAAGAGTCATTAAACTAACTTGTATCCATTTTCTCATCCTTTGATTTGATTTATTCTAGTCACACTTAGCAAACTCTGACTCTTACAAATCATAATTAAAAGGATGTGTTTCTCTGTTTCTGAATGTGTGTCTCAGAAAGAACGTGAAAAAGATAACTGCAGGATTAATGCAGGAGCTCTTTGTAGGATAGGCTCTAAAAGAACCCAGAAGCTGAATGTGTGATGTGTAATGAAACCAAGGAGATAATTTTTATGAAATTTGTTTGCAATTTAAAAAAGAATTTTTTAATTTGAAATAATTATAGATTAATGGAAGTTTCCAAAAATGTACAGGGAAGCTCTGTGTACTCTTTACCCTTTGTCCTCCAGGGGTCTCTAAACCAGGAAATTAACATTGGTACAACCCACAGGACTTAGATTTCTACAGTTTACATGCAGCCATTTATGTGTGTGTGTAGTTCTATGCAATTTTACACATGTACAGATACATGCATTCATGTATATCACATGTATACGTTCACTGCCACAATCAAGATGGACAGCTGTTTCATAACCACAAGGCTTCCTCATGCCACCCCTTTGTAGCCACACCCACCCCTTCCCTAGTCCTTAACCCCTGACAATCACTAACCTGTTCTTCATCCCTACGATTTTGTTATTTTAATAATGTTATATAAATGGAATTATATAGAAGTAAGCATTGAGATTTTTTTCACTCAGAATGAGTAGTAAAAACATGAGATTTCTCCAGGTAATAGTGTGTATCCAACCTGTTTGTTTCTTTTTATTTCTGAGTAGTATTCCATGGTAGAGACGTCCCACAGTTTGTTTAACCAGTCACCTACTAAGGGACATCAGGTTTCCATATTTTGGCTGCTATGGATAAAGCTGTTATGAATATTCAGGTACAGAGTTTTATGTAAATAAAGTCTTCTATTTATCTAGGATAAGTATCCAAGTCTGCATTGCATGTTTAGTTTTATAAGAAATTGCCAGGCCATTTTCCAGAGTGCCTGTATCATTCTATATTCCCATCAGCAATTTATGAGTGATCCAGTTTTCCCCACATGTTTGCCAGAATTAGGTGTTGTCACTATTTTTTATTTTAGCCCCACTGATAGTTGTATAGTGATATTTCATTGTGGTTTTAATTTGCGTTTCTCTGATGGCTAATGATGTTGAGCATCTTTTCATGTGCTGATTTGCAATCTGTATATCCTCTTTGGTGAAATATCAGTCTGAGTCTTTCACCCGTTTTTCTAATTGGTTGTTCATTTTCTGTACCATTTAGCTTTTAGAGTTCTTTATACATTCTAGATACAAGTACTGTGTCAGATACATGGTTTGTAAATATTTACCCCCAGTCTGTAGCTTATCCTTTCATATTCTTAACAGGGTCTTTTGTAGAGGAAAAGTTTTTAAATTTGATTCAGTTAGGGGTGTGTGTGTGTGTGTGTGTATGTTCGTGTGTGTGTGTATCATGCTTTTGGTGTCAAATCTAAGATTTACTTAGCTCCAGTCCTGAGATTTTGTCTTTTTTTTTTTTTCAAGTTTCATAGTTTATATTTTACATTTAAGTCTATGATCCATTTTGAGTTGATTTTTATAATGTATGTTTTTAAGAAGATCTTTTTTAGAAAAGAGGAATCTGTCATCATCTTTGTCTTAAGCTTTACCTATTTGCTGTTATCAAGTAACTAGTTCAAAGCAACATAACCAAAATGTAGCTTGAGCACTTCTCATAGAAGACTGAAAAAAACTTTTATGCTTTGAGCCTGTGAGCTTCCCTTTTTATACTTACTGTGATTTCTCTAAATTAAAAGTAAAGTTAAAACTATAGTACAAACCCAAACCCTTCTCAACATATCAGCCTCTGAAATCATCTATCATGTATTACAGGGCAATGTTTTCTAGTGTAGATTTGGAAAATGGTTACATCTGTCTTATGATCAAGGATAACTGTTATCTTTCCTAAAATTCACATTCTTTTAAACTTTAAAATTCTCTGAGAAAAAAAATGCCTATTAATATTTAAGTCATCAAAGTGAACTAAAATGGGAGTCTCTTCCTTGTCTATAACTTCTTTCCTATAATGGAGCATGTGTTTCTTGAAAAAGAGAATATTCTCTACAAATTGTCACAAGAAAGAGAATTGCCTCTTTCTCTTATTACTTTTTGCTAAAATTACATGCTTCCATCTACCTTTTTTCACAGTCACCATTCCAAGGTCAAATAGCTCATTTCCCCAAGGATGTAGTGATTCTTCTTTCTACTGTGCCAGAGGCAGCATCCTGATAGTCTCTCATAGGAGAACTTTTTAAATACCAATATTACAATTGAGGATAATACTTCCTAAAAGTTTTCTTAAGGGTTGA
This sequence comes from Tursiops truncatus, assembly GCF_011762595.2. Lineage (NCBI taxonomy): Eukaryota > Metazoa > Chordata > Mammalia > Artiodactyla > Delphinidae > Tursiops > Tursiops truncatus. The sequence goes on from NW_022983184.1 coordinate 30,071, forward strand.
GAATTCAGCAACTTAAAAGGATTTTGATTGAAATAATTCAGCCCTTGGAAGCAGAATCAGGAAGTTAGAAAAACAGACAAGACATTTTTCTTGTCTCAGGCTAGGACTCCCAATGGTAGGAATATCTACCCCAAAACTAGGTCACTAGACTGGAAATTAAAAATATACAAAGAAGCAGAACAAGTGATGGCAATGGTAAAAATAAATAGAAACAGATAGTTCGACACCATCCAATTGTACTCATGGGCAACATCTAGTGTATGGAGAACACCTATTATAAAAACGTCATTTCCTTTGAGCCCTAGGAATTAGGATGGAAAGGAAAAGTATTGAGACTCAAAGAGAACTAAGTTAACTGTGATTTTCTTTCGGCCTGGACCACTCCCCCACTCTCTGCCCACTACCACCCTTAGCTTTATAGGACTCATATCTCTAGCCACAGGAAATAAATATTTGAGGCTGAAATTCTAAGATAAAAGCTCTAGAGAAGAAAGCAGAAAAGAGATAATACAGGAATACGTCTTCACCAGGTGAAACCGGAATACTCACCGATAAGAGGGACTTCCAAGTCCACGAGAAAATGAATTAGATATACAAATTCCTATAGACTCACTCAGATGATGAAGATGGCTCTGTCTATGCCAACAAGAGGGAGACCATCTAATTGCAAACCTGAAAATAGTACCATGTGACGAAAATCTGTACAAACAGAAAGGGGATTTATGGTACATGGAAATAGAAGTATACTTATGGTGATGAGAATTGGACGAATACAAGAACTAATTGATACACAATTATCTAACAGCATCCAAAGGGTAGAAGCTCTGTGTCTGTTGATATTATCAATTAATTCATTCTTCAGTTAGCCAATATTTAATGTGCAGCCACTATGTGCCATGTACTGTGTAATGTACAATACATACATGTTTCCTGACTGTATGGAACTCACAGTTACAGGCATAGCAGGAATTTTAGAAGTCTATACATAAGTATAGATATAGATGTAGATTATAAAAACATATTAATTGCAACATTTCGTTTTGTCTTGGACTTGGAAGAGAGCCTTCAGTACATGAGAACCGATGGAGAGAGTCCACAATACATGCTTGGGTACACTTCCAAAACATATATGAAGTGCATTTGTTCAACTTTCCTTAGCCTATCATGCAGAGTAATGATATATGAGAAAACTGATAATTCACTGAAGAGTTAGAGCAAACAGAAGTGAAGCTGTGATGGTGTGTCTTCCTCAATCTTCCTGAAGCCAAGTTAGAGGAGATTCAGAAGATTGGCTCAGAGAGTTTGAAATGAATCCCCTGGAGTTTGGAGGATTCAGAGGGTCACACTAGGCGGCAATGACCATTTCTCTCACTTTACTGTACTTATGGCCAGAATGCTGATTACTCTGTTATTTTTATCTCTGTGTATATGTGACAGAAAGGTGGCTCATACTTGTTAAATTGAGTGAGAAGCTAGAGAAAGATGATGATGAGGTATGACACAGAGTCAGGTAGACATGAGTAAAATGTCAGAGAGAGAGAGAATAACCCAAAGAGAGGACACAGTCTAGAGCTAAACCTTGCAGACGCACAATAGTCAATGACTGGAAGGGAGATGAAGGTGTGTGCAGGAGTGAGAGAGGGAACAGCCCAAGAAGTAGGTACAAACCTCAGAGAGTGTTTTGTCAGAGAAGAAGCTGTTTCTCTAAGAAAGAGAGAAACTTTCTCTATGGAAGAGAGGATTTGAAGCAAGAGTAAATGGTCACAACTCATGTGTCTAAAGTTTCTGAGAGGTCAGCAATGATGAGGTTTGGAAATTGCGGTTGATTTACAACACCGAGGTTATCAGCACTCTTTGAGGGCTTAGCTAGTGGAGGAATTAAAGCCAGATATATGTATACCCTTTAATCCAGAAATTCTAATAATTTATGCCCAATAGCAGTGTGTAAATATGTTCACCAAAGAACGTGTATAAGAATATTCATAATACCACTATTGATAACAGCCAAAGGCAGGAAAAATCCAAAGAACCAGTTAAGCAGGTAGCTAAATAAATTCTGGTATGTTCATACAGCAATGAGAACAAACAAACTAAACTGTATACAACATGGATGACTGTTAGAAATCTGGTATTAAGAAAAGAATCCAGATAGAAAAAATCCAAGCTATACTATTTTAGTTGTATAATGTTCAGAAATGGGCAAAACCAATCTATATATGGGACTGTGGTTTCCTTGGAAGGATGGTAGTGACCTGAAGGGGAAAAAACAGGGTTTCTGAAGAGCAAAACCAAGCAAGAAAGAGCAGCAGACCCAGCTTCAGTCTCTGGGAGCTCATGAATTGTTCAAATGAAGCTTCACAAAGTCCCTTTTTTAACACAAGGACAGACTTGGGGTTCAGTATGACAAGCATCAACTATAGCAACACAGGTTGCAACAGGGAAGTCATTGAGGTTTGGGGTCTTTCAGGTTTTTCTAATCACGTACAAGAGATCCAACATTAGTTGACTGCCATTTTCCAATCAGATATATCCCATGTCCATAAATTCTAGTTTATTTGCAATGAATAATCTAGAAATACCCTGGGTGTCCTGCTAAGGTCATTCTGGATAAGAAGTTAGTACGGAACAACTCCTAAAAACTCCTCTTTACTTTTCAAGTATAAATGAGATTACTGTGTACACAAAGGGGTCAGCTCAGGAAACCCCAAAGGCCTCAGGTGACCTCAGAGGAAGCAGAAAACAAGTTACAGGCACACTGTTAATGCATTCCTTCCCAGATGGCATTTACTTATTTATTGGCTAAATAATCTGATGGAGATATTAGAAATATTAGAGTTATGTGACAATCAAGAAAATTTAAAAAGGCGATTATGATTAGACAGCTCATTGATTAAGGAGACGGGATATGATCTGGGGGATGTTAGGGATCAAGTAGAGACTAGTGACCGTGATTTTACAACGGCTCCAGTTTGAGCTGGTATGCATGTTATCCAAAACATTCTAGAAGATTTCTCAGACTTTCAAAGTACAAATAGATTGAAATAATTGTTAAACAAGATAGGTCATTGATTATTTTCGGTCTGGTGTTTTTAAAAATTTTTGCTAACTTTTGGGAATCCTCCTTTGAGTACCTCTCGCCAATACCGCTTCCTGCACCAGATTCTAAGATACATTTTTCCTGCTTCAAATCTTGGATTTATTCCCTTGTAAACTACTTACATCTATTTTCTTCATTAAAAGTTGTCCCTAAAGACCTTACTTACTTCCAATACATTTTACGAAATTTAAGTGTTTAGTTAATTACTTCATGACTTGGCTACATAAGTCTATCGTGGTCTCTCTCTCTCCTTCTCCCTGACACACACACAGACACACACACGCACGCACGCACGCACGCGCGCGCACACACACACACACTTATGCTTTCTGATCTGGAAAGTTGTTCTGTATTGGGATCATTGTTTTTTGTATAGTAGGGATAGAAAATCCTTACACAAGGAAGAATATCTTTCTATTTGGAATTCCAGATGAAAACATATCCACCAGGTTAATTGCCACCTAATATCACCACACAATAGCACAGAGACATTACTCTTTCAGATGTTATATTACAGCTACTGTGAACATATGTGGTACAGAATTGTCTGAAATTGAGGCCATCTGGAGTCATTAGGAGCTAAACTGTAAAGCAAAGCCTTGATGTAAAAGAATATTGTGTTACAGGAAAAATATGAGTGTTTAGTAGTTGTAGAGTGAAAATGTGCTATACTCCAGGGTCACAGAAATGATCAGGGAGCCCATACCAGAAAGACTAAAGGTAAATTCCTATTCACCTCCTGGGAATTATCAAGGAAATCATCAAATACCTGTGTGTTCATTCCAGCATTATTTGTTACTGTGAGTAAAACAATCTAAACAGCTACTAAGACAGAATTTGCCAAAAAAGTATTATAAAAATCATACATTGGGGGCTTCCCTGGTGGCGCAGTGGTTGAGAATCTGCCTGCTAATGCAGGGGACAAGGGTTCGAGCCCTGGTCTGGGAGGATCCCACGTGCCGCGGAGCAACTAGGCCCGTGAGCCACAACTACTGAGCCTGCGCGTCTGGAGCCTGTGCTCCGCAACAGGAGAGGCCGTGATAGTGAAGAGGCCCGCGCACCGCGATGAAGAGTGGCCCCTGCTTGCCACAACTAGAGAAAGCCCTCGCACAGAAACGAAGACCCAACACAGCAAAAATAAATTAATTAATAAACTCCTACCCCCAACATCTTCTTAAAGAAAAAAATCATACATTGGAATATCATCATTAGAATGTGTGATTTTTGATCTGTAAATAATGCTGGGCAAATAATAATTTCACAATATACTGTTGGGTAAAAACGCAGAATGGAAAACATCCTATAAGATGTGATTCTGTAGCAGAGTTTTTCCTGACTAGTAGAGTTTTTGAGTTGTTCTGTTTTGTTTTGAGTATTACTTCTTTGGATATTCTATTTTATCTGCATTAAACATGCATATAGAGAATGTGATCAGGTAATGGGGCTCGTTCTGAGCAAACTGAAGAGCTTCATTCCTCCTTGGTGTCAAGACTTGTGGTGACATTTATTCTGTGTCCATCATTCCAAGTCAGTCATGGCACAGCATGAGACAATGGGACAGGGAGAGTCCAAGAAGTGCCATTTAACAGATACTTCAGATCTAACATAATGACAAGACTTAGTCAGCAATGCATGAATATTTGTGCAGTGAACCTGAAAGTCTAACAATTCAGGTGCAGATTTGGACAAATATTACTGAATTTTTTTAAACCAAATCACTTGCTCTAATATAATCACCATAAAAAAATTTTAAATATTTTTTGGCAAATGATCTACTTCAAGATGAAGAATTGAAGATAAAGATGCTTTTGATGAATGACACTTTTAGATATGTTCTCTGAGCCAGAGCGATAGCATTTTCCTTAGAGTGAGGTTTCCACTTCTAACTCCCCTGCCCCGCTGACACGGCCCCACCTTCTCCTGTCCTTACCGAGAATCTCACTAAGGTTTTCATAGCTGGGGGACACCTCACGTTGAGATCTGAGGTTTCTGTGGGGTTCCCACAGGGACCTGGATCACTGTGGTCTCTCAGAGCACAGAAATACACTGCTGAGTCCCCAGGCTGCAAGGCTGTGATGGTGAGGCTGATGGAACTGGCCGTTTTCTGGAAGTCCAAAAACTACCGACCCTCTGTTGTATTCACTCATTGTAAGACTCCTGATGAATAAGGAAAATCATTTCCCTACTTGGTGTTTGTTTGTACCAGAATAAATAATAACTATAACTACTAGATTCATAGACACAATCCAAGGTTACATCTTCTTTCTCCAGCATAGAGATTTCTGGCTGGTCTTTTGTTTTTCAATTTGTTTTTTTTTAAGAAGATGTTGGGGGTAGGAGTTTAGTAATTAATTTATTTATTTTTGCTGTGTTGGGTCTTCGTTTCTGTGCGAGGGCTTTCTCTAGTTGTGGCAAGGGGGGGCCACTCTTCATCGCGGTGCACGGGCATCTCACTATCGCTGCCTCTCTTGTTACGGAGCACAGGCTCCAGACGCGCAGGCTCAGTAGTTGTGGCTCACGGGCCTAGTTGCTCCGCGGTATGTGGGATCCTCACAGACTGGGGCTCGAACCCCTGTTCCCTGTATTAGCAGGCAGATTCTCAACCACTGCACCACCAGGCAAGACCCTGGCTGTTCTTGAGTGACATTCTGGGCTGTGATGGATCCTGGGGAGAAGAAAAAATTTTATATATATAATATATATGGAGAGAGACAGACAGAGAGACAGAGGGAAAGAATTAGGCTGATTCTCCTGGTGGAACCCCGAGGGCTGCAAGGGACAAACAGGACTAAGACTTCTAATTCCTCTACCCATTACTCAACTCTCCTACACACCACCAGACAATAATAACCTGCCCTACCCCCAAACATGGGAGCTGAGTGGAGCTGAGTTGAGCTGAGTTGAGCTGAGTCTGTTTATGGCCATCCTTACCAGCCTTACCAAGGCGGACAGAGGCTATGACAACTCTCACCAGGCCAGGGAACCCCATATTGGAAGCTCTTCCTCTGAGTGAAATGTGCTGTGTTCTGTCTCAGATTCAGGTCTAAATGCCTGCCCTGTGCCTGACAGGGCACGTGCACAAGTACTGAAGTGCCCTGTGCCTGACAGGGCACGTGCACAAGTACTGAAATGTGAGATGCTTCTGCACCAGAACAGGAAATGTAACTTGCTGCTATCAGTTTGCCTGTGGCACATCATGGCTTGTTGACCTGGTTGGTGAAGCTAACCTGCCTATTTAGACTTTATTGTAATTAAGTTGACAACAGTTATATCAGTGCTGCAGCCATTTGCCGTATTCAGCCAATGCATCTAGTATAGACATAAGTTTTATGAGTAATACAATTTGTTATGATTATGGTGACTTCTGAGAACAAATAGTCATCCATGGTTTTGTATGGCTTTTCTTGGCCTGCAGCCAGACTCTACAGTGAAATAAGCTCACAGATTCTTCTTCCAGACAGGAAGATCAAACTATTTACCCTCAGTCATCATAACTTTTCTTCCTTCACTCCAAGGCATTGGTTCCTGGGGAAATTTACATTGGATAAAGTTCCTTGTCTGCTTAATGCTATCACAGCAAGTTTCCTGGTGGACAAAATTTGTCCAGCTGTACGTGTCTAATGCCAATCAATAGTCAGTCTGTGCTAGAAACACCTTGCTTTCAAGTATCCCATCCTATAGTCAAAATGAATGCAAAATCACCAGACCATGCATTCCTAGTTCCTTATATCAAAAATGTAGCCATTCAAAAATCACAAATGCCTTTTCATCCCACTGCTGCAGCAGCTCTGGCTCATTTCACTGAGAGCAGCGCCTCAACAGCGTTACGTCTCAGCCGCGTGAAAATTTGTGTATGATTTGCTTGGCATCCCTGTGCTGATTTATGATTGTGATTCAGCTGATGCAGCTTTTAGTCATCTATTCCTTTTCTCTTCCCTAAATGAATATATTAATATCGTGACATCTAACATCCATCTTACATTAAGAGAAAATAGATGTTTTTGAAAGTCAGTCTAGAGAAGGGAGGAGTCTTTCTGGCTGAACAGGGACACTTCTGGGGATCATAGCTTGGGTTTTCTTTAAGACTGACATCCACCCTATTCTCCCTGAAGGACAAGTCCCAACCTCCTGGGTTTCTAGGAATTAGATCTGAACTTGATTTATTTTCCTGAAAAGCTCTAAATAAACTAAACACTGCCCAAGGAGAGAATATACCTCTTCCTCCCAAGGCTGCTCACTTCAGCCCTCCTGTTCCCCTTGGGTTTGTGTTCAGCTCCCCCTGCAGCTCCTCTCACCGTGTCACTCAGAGCACAGTAGTACACAGCCGAGTCTGATGCTTGCATTGAGGGTTTCTGCAGGTGGAAGGAGCTGTCACTCGTAACAAGAGTGGCCTGAAAACCTTGATGCTCTGCCCTCTGGTTTGCCTTCGAGCCCTTCAGGAGGAGTTGAAGAGCTTTGTTGAGATACTGGACGTACCAGAAAAGATAGATATTTGAACCAGAGGTCTGGTAAGTGCAGTGCAGGGTCCTAGGCGCCCCCTCTGAGACAGTCACTGGGCCTTCTGTCTGGTTCACTGAGTCTCCATTGGTCCCTCCTACAAGAGAATCACTTTTTTATGTTATAAATGGACAGAAGGAGAGTTTTCAGCCAGAGAAGAAAACTAAAAGTTACCCATAATTATAGGAAAATGAAAAATCATGAACATTTAGGATAAAATGTTACTTACTGAATATTAAGAAGGTCACAAGAACAGAGTGAGTGGCAGAAAACATGTTGGCAACGGTCCTTGCTCCCTAGGATACACCAAATCTAATGGGGCTAGTTTGCAGCTGAATATTATAAAAACTCCTCACTTAGAAACTGAGAGCCCCTTTCTGCACAGCAACAGTAATCTGTCTTGTGGCTACAAAGTAAACAAGTCAAACCAGCACCTGAATAAAAAGAGGAACCACATTTGTAGGAAACCCCGCCCTCTGGTGTTCATCCTGAAAATTGCACCACAGCTATATCTGCTTGAGGCATAGACAAAGGAGGATGGGACAGGACTCAGAAGAGAGCTCTAAACACGAGCATGCTTAGGGAAATATTCAGTTGCTGCTTCCATCATTTTCTGCATGGTACAAGTATCTCTAGCTACCCAAATAATCCCAGGCAGAATTTTTAACTGGAATAGTCAGAGGTCTCTTCCTTGCATATGTCTCCATGACTCCCATGGGTAAGACAGGGATTCATCTGCCTAGAAAGTGCACCCTAATCTCCCCAAATCCTTTGCCTGAATTACTACTCATCCCCAAGACTCATTCAGCATACCACAGAGGAAACATTACCTAAGGCAGGTCTCAAGTAATGTGTGGTTGGTTGAAGAGGTTTTTATCCCTATCCATCATGAAATGACATATTTGTAAAATACAATAAAAACAAATTACTGTAACTTCTTCATTGATAAAGGTAGAGTTGACCTTCCTTCCAACTGGACAACTGGACAAACTGTATGAAACAAATTTTGGACATTGGACTACAGGTAGCACAGAGATAAGGAAAACAGATGAGGTGAGCCCGAACATTGCCCAGCTTACTTCACGGAGGCAGCTTCTCGGCACCAGTGCAGGAGGGATTTACCAAAAATAGCCCAGCTGTCTCACTGTAAGATTCAGACGGAATAGGAGATTGGGGATCTTGAAGCACCTAGAATTTGTGGACCAGTGTACCAGAGAGGAGGGACGTGTACAAAAAGAGAGAGAGAGAGAGATAATGACAGGGGGGTCACTGTGAATCCTGTGTGGAGTACTAATCTGCAACAAAAGAGAGAAAACTCATCGGGTTTGGTAAACCACCCTGAAAAGGCCTCCTTTGGGCCCATGAACCGTACTTAGATAACAGCAGCCTTACACCTTTAGCCTTATGAGGGATAGGTGACCTTACTTAGGTGTCTTGGTTCTTGAAACACCTTATTTTATTTTATTTTTTATACAGCAGGTTCTTATTAGGTATCTGTTTTATACATATTAGGATATATATGTCAGTCCCAATCTTCCAATTCATCCCACCACCACCCTCTCCCACCCCACTTTCCCCCCTTGGTGTCCATATATTTGCTGTCTACATCATGTCTCTATTCCTGCCTTGGAAGCTGGTTCATCTGTACCATTTTTCTAGATCCCACATATATGCGTTAATATATGATATTTGTTTTTCTCTTTCTGCCTTACTTCACTCTGTATGACAGTCTCTAGGTCCATACACGTCTCTACAAACGACCCAATTTCGTTCCTCTTTATGGCTGAGTAATATTCCATTGTATATATGTGCCACATCTTCTTTATCCATTCGTCTGTCAATGGGCATTTAGGTTGCTTCCATGACCTGGCTTTTGTAAACAGTGCTGCAGTGAACATTGGGGTGCATGTGTCTTTTTGAATTATGGGTTTCTTTGGGTATATGCCCAGTAGTGGGATTGCTGGGTCGTATGGTAGTTCTACTTTTAGATTTTAAGGAACCTCCATACTGTTCTCCATGGTGGCTGTATCAATTTACGTTCCCACCAGCAGTACAAGAGGGTTCCCTTTTCTCCACACCCTGTCCAGAATTTGCTGTTATAGGTTTTCTGATAATGCCCATTCCAACCAATGTGAGGTGATACCTCATTGTAGTTTTGATTTGCATTTCTCTAATAATTAGTGATGTTGAGCAGCTTTTCATGTGCTTCTTGGCCATCAGCATGTCTTCTTTTTAGAAATGACTATTTAAGTCTTCTGCCCATTTTTGGATTGGGTTGCTTGTTTTTTTAATATTGAGCTACATGAGCTGTTCATATATTTTTTAGATTAATCCTTTGTCCATTGATTCGTTTGCAAAAATATTCTCCCATTCTGAGGGTTGTCTTTTCATCTTGTTTATAGTTTCCTTTGCTGTGTAAAAGCTTTTAAGTTTCATTAGGTCCCATTTGTTTATTTTTGTTTTTATTTCCATTACTCTAGGAGGTGAGTCAAAAAAGATCTTGCTGTTGTTTATGTCAAAGAGTGTTCTTCCTATGTTTTCCTCTAAGAGTTTTATATTGTCTGGTCTTACATTTAGGTCTTTAATCCATTTTGAGTTCATTTTTGTGTATGGTGTTAGGGAGTGTTCTAATTTCATTCTTTTACATGTAGCTGTCCAGTTTTCCCAGCACCATTTATTTAAGAGACTGTCTGTTCTCCAATATATATCCTTGCCTCCTTTGTCATAGATTAGTTGACCATACATGCATGGGTTTATCTCTGGGCTTTCTATCCTGTTCCATTAATGTATATTTCTGTTTTTGTGCCACTACCATACTGTCTTGATTACTGTAGCTTTGTAATATAGTCTGAAGTAAGGGAGCCTGATTCCTCCAGCACCATTTTTCTTTCTCAAGATTGCTTTGGCTATTCAGGGTCTTCTGTGTTTCTATACAAATTGTGAAAGTTTTTGTTCTAGTTCTGTGAAAAATGCCATTGGTAGTTTGATAGGGATTGCACCGAATATGTAGATTCAGTGCAATCCCTATCAAGCTTTGGGTAGTATAGTCATTTTCACGATATTGATTTTTCCAATCCAAGAACATGGTATATATCTCCATCTGTTTGTGTCATCATTGATTTTTTCATCAGTATCTTATAGTTTTCTGAGTACAGGTCTTTTGTCTCCTTAGGTAGGTTTGTTCCTAAGTGTTTTATTCTTTTTGATGTGATGTTAAATGGGATTGTTTCCTTAATATCTCTTTCTGACCTTTTGCTGTTAATGTGTAGGAATGCAAGACATTTCTATGCATTCATTTTGTATCCTGCAACTAAACCGAATTCACTGATTAGCTCCAGTAGTTTTCTGGTGACATCTTTAAGATTATCTATGTATAGTAGCATGTCATCTGCAAACAGTGACAGATTTACTTCTTCTTTTCCAATTTGGATTCCTTTTATTTCTTTTTCTTCTCTGATCTCAGTGGCTGGGTCTTCCAAAACTATGTTGAATAAAAGTGGCAAGACTGGACATCCTTGTTTTGTTCCTGATCGTAGAGGAAATGCTTTCAGTTTTTCACCATTGAAAGTGATGTTTGCTGTGGGTTTGTCGTATATGGCCTTTATGATGTTGAGGTATGTTCCCTCTGTACCCACTTTCTGGAGAGTTTTTATCATAAATTAGTGTTGAATTTTGTCAAAAGCTTTTTCTGCCTCTATTGAGAGGATCATATGGTTTTTATTCTTCAATTTATTAATATGGTGTATCACACTGATTGATTTGTGTATATTGAAGAATACTTGCATCCCTGGGATAAATCCCACTTGATCACGGTGTATGATCCTTTTAATGTATTGTTGGATTCTGTTTGCTGGTATTTTGTTGAGGATTTTTGCATCTATATTCATCAGTGATGTTGGTCTGTAATTTTCATTTTTGTAGTATCTCTGTCTGGTTTTGGTATGAGCGTGATGGTGGCCTTGTAGAAGGAGTTTTGGAGTGTTCCTTCCTCTGCAATTTTTTGGAAGAGTTTGAGAAGGATGGGTGTTAGCTCTTCTCTAAATGTTTGATAGAATTCACCTGTGAAGCCATCTGGTCCTGGACTTTTGTTTCTTGGAAGATTTTTAATCACAGTTTCAATTTCATTATTTGTGATTGGTCTATTTATATTTTCTGTTTCTTCCTGGCTGACTGTTATGATGCCTTGTATTTCTGTCTCTTATGATGCCTTGTATTTCTGGGGTGTCCATTGTAACTTCTCCTTTTTCATTTCTAATTTTATTGATTTGAGTCCTCTCCCTCTTTTTCTTGATGAGTCTGGCTAAATGTTTATCAATTTTGTTTATCTTCTCAAAGATCCAGCTTTTAGTTTTATTGATCTTTGCTACTTTTTTCTTTGTTTCTATTTCATTTATTTCCTCTCTGATCTTTATGATTTCCTTCCTTCTACCAACGTTGGGTTTTGTTTGTTCTTTCTCTAGTTCCTTTAGGTGTAAGGTTAAACTGTTTATTTGAGATGTTTCTTGTTTCTTGAGGTAGGATTCTATTGCTATAAACTTCCCTCTTAGAACTGTGTTTGCTTCATCCCATAGGTTTTGGATCAATTGTGTTTGCATTGTCACTTGTTTCTTGGTATTTTTTCATTTCTTCTTTGATTTCTGCAGTGATCTCTTGGTTAATTAGTCACTTATTGTTTAACCTCCATGTGTTTGTGTTTTTTTATGTTTTATTCCCTGTAATTTGTTTCTAATCTCATAGCTTGTGGTCGGAAAAGATGCTTGATATAATTTTAATTTTCTTAAATTTACTGAGGCTTAATTTGTGACCCAAGATGTGGTCTGTCCTGGAGAGTGTTCCGTGTGCACTTGAGAAGGAAGTGTAATCTGCTGTTTTAGATGAAACGTCCTGTAAATATCAATTAAATCTACCTGGTCTATTGTGTCATTTAAAGCTTGTGTTTCCTTATGAATTTTCTGTCTGGATGATCTGTCTATTGGTGTAAGTGAGGTGTTAAAGTCCCCCACTATTATTGTGTTACTGTCGATTTCCTCTTTTATTGCTGTTAGCATTTGCCTTATGTATTGAGGTTCTCCTATCTTGGGTGCATATATATTTATAATTGTTATATCTTCTTCTTGGATTGATCCCTTGATCACTATGTAGTGTCTTTTCTTGTCTCTTGTAACATTCTTTATTCTGAGATCTATTTATCTGATATGAGTATTGCTACTCAACTTTCTTTTGATTTCCATTTGCATGGGATATCTTTTTCCATCCCCTCACTTTCACTCTGTATGTATCTCTAGGTCTGAAGTGGGTGTCTTGTAGACAGCATATATATGGGTCTTGTTTTTGTATCCATTCAGCGAGCTTGTGTCTTTTGGTTGGGGCATTTAATCCATTCACATTTAAGGTAATTATGGATATGTATGTCCCTATTACCATATTCTTAATTGTTGTGGGTTTGTTTTTGTAGGTCCTTTTCTTCTCTTGTGTTTCCCACTTAGAGAAGTTCCTTTAGCATTTGTTTTAGAGCTGGATTGGTGGTGCTGAGTTCTCTTAGCTTTTGCTTGTCTGTAAAACTTTTGATTTCTCCATCAAATCTGAATGAGATCTTTGCTGGATAGAGTAATCTTGGTTGTAGGTTCTTCCCTTTCATCACTTTAAATATATTGTGCCACTCCCTTCTGGCTTATAGAGTTTCTGCTGAGAAGTCAGCTGTTAACCTTACAGGAGTTCTCTTGTATGCTATTTGTAGTTTTTCCCTTGTGTGCTTTTCATAATTTTCCTCTGTCTTTAATTTTTGTCTCTTTGATTACTATGTGTCTCAGTGTGTTTCTCCTTGGGTTTATCGTGCCTGGGACTCTCTGTGCTTCCTGGACTTGGATGGCTAGTTCCTTTCCCATGTTAGGGAAGTTTTCGACTATATTCTCTTCAAATATTTTCTTGGCTCCTTTCTCTCTCTCTTCTCCTTCTGGGACCACTATAATGCGAATGTTGGTGAGTTTAATGTTGTCCCAGAGGTCTCTTAGGCTGTCTTTATTTCTTTTCATTCTTCTTTTGTTATTCTGTTCCATGGCACTGAATTCCACCATTCTGTCTTCCAGGTCACTTATCAATTCTTCTGCCTCAGTTATTCTGCTATTGATTCCTTCTAGTGTATTTTTCATTTCAGTTATTGTATTTTTCAACTCTGTTTGCTTGTTCTTGAATTCTTCTCGGTGTTTATTCTTTAATTCTTCTAGGTCTTTGTTAAACATTGCTTGCATCTGCTCAGTCTTTGCCTCCATTCTTTATCTAAGGTCCTGGATCACTATCATTATTCTGAATTCTTTTTCTTGAAGGTTGCCTTCTCCACTTCATTTAGTTGTTTTGAAACACCTTCTTTTAACTTCTTGTCACATTCTTGTTTTAATTCAAGTAAATAACTTTTTAAGGAAGTAGAGTTTCGATACTTAATAGTATTAGCCAGACTCTTCATTCCAGAGGCACGTGTGTGGTATTTATCTGTCTCCTATTTATTTGTATTATTAGGGATTCAAGAATCTCAATGTAAAGAACTGGTTGCTCAGTGTCAGCCAGCTTGTTTGTCTAGTTTCTTGTGCAATTATTTGTGCTAGTGAAGTGAACACAGCAGAAGATTTGACAGGGTCATTTCATAGCTTATTCTTTCCCTAGGATTGGGTTTACTTTATGCAAAGTATGACTGTATTTATAGCAAGAAGTCAAAACATTGTTACTTGCTCACATCAACTATTTTAAGGCATGGGGACTTTGTTTCTGCAGACAGCTGTGATGTTGCCTTACACAGGCTCTGAGGGCAGTGCCGTCAATCTAGTAACAATGACTATGACTAAGTCAGTTGAACACAAGAATCGTCTTCAAATGATACATGTTCACCTACATAGATTTTCTCACCAGTTAAAATGATATATTTTTTTAGCTCTTACTAAAATTAGGGTCTTGAGTAGAGTTATCCTGCTGGCAAGACTCTCTGGCTCAGCGGACCACCTAGGTACTCTTATATTATTGTGCGTGTTCAGGAATCCCTAGGCTCAAGCATTCATTCTGGAAATTTACAGAGTTGTCTACAATGTGTAAACCAAAACCAGACACGATTCCTATGTCAAATTGCTTTCAGTTGAGTGAGGAGCAGGTAAGTAAAACAAATCGTATGCCCTGCCTGTACTCCCACTAGCCTGGACCCAGCCATGTGGAATGAGGGCTCAGACTGGAAGTAGAGAGCTGATGCAGTTATCACCAGGGAAATAAAACCTGCTTGAATACTTTATTTCCTCTATTTAGATTTATTTTTGTTCTTTTATCTCCCTCTCCATTTCTTTGGCCTGTTTATCCTGATGTTTAACTCCCAGTGCTCAGGTGTCCAACACCCAGTGTTCAGGACTCCAGAATGTTAGGGAAGAAGGCAGTGTTTACCTTCAGGTGGGTGTCCAGACATCCACCCTGTTAGGTGAGGACAGTGACTACATCTTCCAGTACCATTAAAACTATGATAACTGTTAAATTCTCCATTATGCAGTATGCAGAAAGCAAACAGCATGGCTGGCTGAGAAGCAGCAGGAGGTTTTGTTTGGAGTTACATAAAAGTTGACAGAACTATTCCTCTAGTTTCTTGATCCTTTGGTGGAATCGTCAAGAAAATCTTGGCTCAGGTGTTATGCAAGACAAACTGCCCTGCAAGATCCCTGTATAGCACAGGGAACTATACTCAATATCTTGTAATAACCTATAATGGAAAAGAATCTGAAAAAGGATATATACATATGTATAACTGAATCACTTTGCTGTACACCTGAAACTAACACAACACTGTAAATCAATTATAATTCAGGAAAAAATTTTTAAATGTTTAAAAAATATTCTTAACACTTTTATCCATTTAAAGAACTGAGATGCTTTTATTTGTAAAGTGCCGTTATTCCATTTGTCTTTCATTTGTTAAAAATAACGTAAAGAACACAAAAGCCTCAAAACCAAGGGAAGTATTCTAAGTTGGCCATACAGATGATTAGAAATATGCTTTTGTTATTTAATTTGTTGCTATCAAACAGAAAACTGCAAATCTAAAAATTCCCATGTAATTCCTACACCCCAGAGGTTGGCAAACAGTTTTTCTGTAAAGGGTCAAATAGTAAATAGTTTAGGTTTTGAAGTCATATAGTCTCTGTCGTGACTACTCAACTATGCTCTTACAACACGAAGCATCCATGGTCAATGCATAAATAAATGGACATGGCTGTTTTCCAATAAAACTTTATTTACAAACACAGGTGGCAGGCTGCTCTGCCCTGTGGGCTGTGCTTTGCCAATCCCTGCTATGCCATAAGAATGTATCCATAAAGTTCCAAAGATTTCTTTTTTTAATAAATATTATCATATCTATTTGAGGAGACTTAAAATAAAGAATACATTAATGGATAGAAAAGAAGAAGAAGGAAATTAGATGATCCTAATGCCTAAGATACATTGATGCTGAATTTTCAAGGGTGAGACACACAGATATGGACGCTACCATTAAGGAACTCACAGAAGTAGTAGTGAAAATAGGTCTTAATCAAATAATCAAAGAAATAAAGCAGAAACTGCAAATGTGAAAATGCAGAGGTCTATAATTCTAAAAATGCCCCCTGAGCTTCCTTCAGCTACTGACTCTTGGACAGATGTATAAGAATGAATAGTCATTTACTCTTTTTTTTACTCTTTTGAAGGGAGGAAAAAAATTTAGGAAACAGAAAATAAATAAGAAATCACCTACAGTTGCTATGAAGGGGTCATATAGTAGGAAAAAGGTACTTTTAAGAAACTTAAGGACTTCCCTGGTGGTGCAGTGGTTAAGAATCCGCCTGCCAATGCAGGGGACATGGGTTCAAGCACTGGTCCAGGAAGATCCCACATGCCGTGGAGCAGCTAAGCCTGTGCACCACAACTGCTGAGCCTGTGCTCTAGAGCCCACGAGCCACAACTACTGAGCCCACGTGCCACAACTACTGAAGCCCGCGCGCCTAGAGCACGTGCTGTGCCACAGAGAAGCCACGGAAATGAGAAGCCCGCGAACTGCAACGACGAGTAGCCGAAACTCAGCACAACTAGAGACAACCCACACGCAGCAACAAACACCGACGCAGCCAAAAAATAATTAATTAATTTTAAAAAAAGAAAATTATACCAGTATTGTTGAAGAGAGAGAGAGACAGAGAGGGAGAGAGATTAGGAGTACATTGTGAAATGAGGTTGGAGACGTAAGAAGATCCTAAATTATGCAAGGTTTTGTAGGTCATATTAAGAAGTTTTGGGACTTCCCTGGTGGCACAGTGGTTAAGAATCCACCTGCCAATGCAGGGGACATGGGTTTGAGCCCTGGTCCAGGAAGATACCACATGCCGTGGACCAACTAAGCCTGTGCACCACAACTAGTGCGCCTGCACTCTAGAGCCTACGAGCCACAACTACTGAGCCCACACACCGTGACTACTGTACCCCGTGCACTCTAGGGCCTGTGTACCGCAACTACTCAGCCTGCGTGCTGCAACTACGGAAGCCTGTGCACCTAGAGTCCGTGCTCCACAGCAAGAGAAGCCACCACAATGAGAAGCCTGTGCACCGCAACGAAGAGTAGCCCTGGCTTACCACAACTAGAGAAAGCCCACGCGCAGCAACGAAGGCACAATGCAGCCAAAAATAAAATAAATAAAAATTTTAAAAGAAGTTTCTCTTTATTCTAAGAGCAAATGGGGATCCAGGTGATTGACATGCTCAAATCTGCACTCTGACAAGATCATTCTCACTGTGGTACAGAGGACTACATTGAAGAATGATGGGGTGTGTCACATGCTGGGGAGCAAGGGACTAAAATGGATTTTTAATTAGGATGGTGGAGGTGAATTAGCGTGTGAGGTTTGTGACATGTTCTGGAGACCTTTAGGAAGCAAACTCAACAGAACTGGGAGATAGACTAGATATACTATTTCAAAAATGAATAACTATGAAGCAAAAAACCCCATATGAGTCTTAATATACCCTAAACTGAGGATAGCAGAAATTGCTATTTGCCTAAAGAATGCCCATTCCCTCCTATTTCTTACTAATAGAACCACAGTTTTGATGTGAGTGACAACATGCTGAGACTGAAAAAATACTGACATCCCAGACTCCTTTGCAGACAGGAGAAAGGTGGGGACATGGAATAACACTTTGGTAAGTGAGACGTAGCAGCTGTTGGGTGGATTTTCTGGAAATGATTGACTTGGCCAGCATGTACTCATTTGCATCTTGACGTTCTCTTTCTTTCTGTCTGTAATGTGTATAAAGTGGATGGATCTCTAGCAGTTTCTGCCAAGTATATAAACAAAAGTGACACTTTAAGGACAAGAGACAGAGAGCTAGAAGGAAGCCCCTTGATTTTTTATAACATGATGACGGTAGTATAGCAGCCCTGGACTGCAGATAATACATATGACAGAGCTTCTTTACGTGAGAGGAAAGTAAACTCCACCTTGTTAAAAACATTATTATTTGAAGTTTTTGTAACTTGAAGCTGACCCAGTCTCTAACTGATATAGAAGATGTTCATTCAAAATATAATGCATCGGGCTTCCCTGGTGACACAGTGGTTGAGATTCCGCCTGCCGATGCAGGGGACATGGGTTCGTGCCCCAGTCTGGGAAGATCCCACATGCCGCGGAGCGGCTGGGCCCTTGAGCCATGGCCGCTGAGCCTGCGCGTCCGGAGCCTGTGCTCCGCAACGGGAGAGGCCACACTAGTGAGAGGCCCACGTACCGCACAAAAAAAAAAAAAGCTATTTAGTCAGTCTACCAAACATTTAAAGAAGAATTAACACTGATCCTTCTTAAACTATTCCAAAAAATTGCAGAGGAACGAACATCTCAGCGCTCTGCTTAATCACTTTGGTCTTATGATCCAGCAGATCCAAAAATGATGCTTGGCGTTTCCATGGCGAATAGGATGGAGACATGGGAAACACCAACAGGAAAATTGCAGCATAGTCCACTGCTATTGGGGGCTGTGGGGACTATATGCCCTTTTCTTTAAATATTGATTCTCCTTTTAAGAAACAGTTTCTGACTTGCTAATTGACCATGGCAAAGTCTGAATATCTAACTTAGGAAAAAACTAGCTTAGTGACCATGCAGCCTGAACTTCCATCATGAACCAAGTGTTGTCCAACCTACATACCTGCACTGTTGATCATGCCCAGCAGCAATCCATCATCAAGTGGAAATGATATATAAGAGACGGGGCTCAGACATCCCCAGAAGATCCAGGTAAGCTGAATGAGTAAGCTCCTCAGGTTCCTTTGACACAAACTCTTCTTGTTTTGTATACTCTCCCTTAACCATGTCTATAACCTTCTGGGGAGTTCCTTATAATCAGTTAATAAGGAACAAGAAAATCAAGCCTATTTTTCATATGGATTTGCACATTATTTTGGTACCACACAAAACTAGCACTATAGCCCACTGAAGGATGAAGATGAAGGACAATCCCTCCACATCATCAGGTGATACCTTTTGGTTATTCATGTTCTCTAGAGTGAGAGATGGCCAGAGGTACTGATCTACAGTGATTCTCGGGCAGTTGCTAATGATTTTTCTGGTAAGAGAGTTGGATGGAACAAGATCGGAAGATTAGTTCCAAGGAAATCTAGGAAAGAGGTATCTGGATGGACCTCTCAGAATGGGCACAGACTGTCAAGATAATTATGCACTATGTGGATACTGGCCAAGGGAAATGGAAGCTCTTAAAAATGGACAAAACAATGCACTCTATAGATGTGTCAACGTCTTTCCCCAGCCACCTCGATGCTTGGTCAGTGATCCCATGAGCAAAGTGGCCTTGCTAGCAGGAATGGAAGATATGCATGAAGTCAAAAACATTGATTTCCCCTTACCAAGCTTGACCTAGCTAATGCTGTCGCTCAGTGACTAATCTGCCAAACTCAGAGACTAATGCTGAGCCCCTGATATGGTGTCATTCCCCAGAGAGACTGCCCAGACACCTGACGACGAGTGGGTTGCATTAGACACCTTCCATGATGGAGATGACTGAGACGTGTTCTCGCAGGAGTAGACACAGATACTTGCATATGGATTTGTCTTCTTGCTCATTGTACTCTGCCAGCATCATCCTTATAAACTCACAGAATGCCTAAGTTCATCAAGGGATTGCCCACAGTATTTCTTCTGAGGAAGAAACTATTCTCACTGCACAAGATTACAGCAGTGGGCACATGCCCATGGGATTATTTATCTTACCTCATACCCCGTCACCCAGAAGTGGCTGGCCTGTTGAAATGTAGAATGGCTTATTGATTCCATTATAGCACCAGTTGGAAAACAACTCTGTAAGAAGATGGGATTCTGTCTTATATGGTGCAATATATGCTTTATAGCAGAGACTATTATATGATGTTTTCTCCCCCATACCCAGAATGCATGAGTCCAGGAATCAAGGAAGTGGCTCTGGGAGTGGACGCTCTCATGATTATTACCAGTAACCTACTAGCAGTATTTTTGCTCCCAATGTTTGTAACTTTGAGCTGTATTGGTTTGGAGGTCTTACTCTCTGAAAGGAGGAAGGCTTTCACCAGGGGAGACAGCAATAATTTCACTGAATTGGAAGATAAGACAGCCATGTGGCCATTTGGGCTACATATTTCTCACAGCAATGGTTAGAAAATGAGGTTACTCTACTGACTGGAGTGATTGATACCAATTACCAAGGAGGAATTAGGTAGCTGCTACACAACAGATACAAAGCGGACTATGTCTGGAACCCAGGAGATTTCCTAGGGGAGCCTCTGGGAACTTCCAAGCCTGATACTAAACGTTAATGTTAAATTACAGCAAGCAATAAAAAGACAAGATTTTTGAGTACTCAGACCCTTTCAGAATGAAGATTTGGATCACACCACTAGGGAAGTAACCTAATCCACTGAGGTTATGCCTGAGGGCAGGGAAAATATAAACTGTGTAATAAAAGAAAGAAGCCATCCATGTCAACTGCAGTATCGTGACCAAATTGGGAATCTAAGAATGTAGTACTTTTCTGTATTTTCTTTTTGCTCTTTATATATGTGTTCCTTTGTATACATTGCCATTTTCTTCTTTCTCCTCACCGTAATTATTTTATATGCAGATTGTCAGAGATTAACTTTACAATTTAGTCTGTGTATAACAGCATTTTCAGTGAAATTTCCTCTGAATTTTAGAAGTAATTAATACAGCCAGTGATCCATAGTGACTGGTGGGATTATGGGTCTCCTCATTTGGGGGAAATGATGAGAACGTCTTCACTTGTTCAAAGGACAGCTTTAGCTTTTTAGAGAGAAACAGAGTCATTTCACCGTGTTTGGAAGTTCAAATGTGTATGGAAGGGTGTGTAGGAAAGATCAGAAAGATGGGGCATGCCACTTACCAATTTATTGCCTTTCAATTATAAATCCACCCTTCATGGATTCAGAGGGTGACTCTGGACATGGACCTTGTAAACATTTCTCCTTCGCCAGCTGGCATGATGTTAAGCTTTGTCAGTAGAGGGAACGGGAAGGACACTGCAGGAAGAAGCAGCATCTCTTCCAGGTCCTGGCATGTTTTCCACACTTCTTTTTTGTTTTTGTTTTTGTTTTGCGTTGCGCCGGCCACTTACTCCTATGGCCCCTCCCGCTGCGGAGCACAGGCTCCGGATGCACAGGCGCAGCGGCCATGGCTCACAGGCCCAGCCACTCTGCGGCATGTGGGATCTTCCCGGACCGGGGCACGAACCCCTGTCCCCTGCATCGGCAGGCGGACTGTCAACCACTGCGCCACCAGGGAAGCCCTTCCACACTTCTTGTTCCTGCAGTGCTTGGCCATCCTGTGGGACACCAGTGATGCTCACCTCCAGCAACGTTTAATGACAGCCCCCCAGGTGGTTTCTTGGCAGGTTTCACAAGCACCCAAGCAAATTCACCAGCACTCCCTTGCCAGCTTCCTATAAATTGTGTTGGAACCCTGGGAGGTGTTCTACTGCCTGTCATCCTTGTTCTCTGGCAACTTAGCAAACTTCCCCATCCAGCAGGCTGCAGCCACACACTCCCCAATGAAGCCTGAGTCATTGGCTTGGTAGGAGAAGGGGGTACAAATTACAATGTGTTAGTTTCCTCGGAACTCTGGCTTAGTCCTAGAGATAACAGCGTCTCCCTACCTATGCTATTCTTATGTTCTTTAGAGTTCTTTTTACTCACTAGTAAATAACTCCTGTTATTAGTTAATAATTCTTTATATTAAACTTTCCTTGTTCAAATTGCTGTGATGTTTCTCCTGATTGCACTTGATTTGGGTAGTATGGGTCCATGAAGTGCATGAGAGGAAAGGCATTAGCTGTAGAAAGATCAGCAACCACATGTCGGGAAACAGTATCCTCCTTTTCAGGACCTGTGCTTCAGTACGTGGAGATGAGAACACGTGGGGGTGGATGCTACGGCAGAGGAGATAGAGAGGAGGGACTGCACCACTTAAGCCTGGGGAGCCCCTCTGGGCCAAGAAAAGGATTTTTATGCCATTACATAGTTTTATTTCAAAAGTATTTTGCCAGGTACTAATCTATAGAATAAATGCACTTACTATTTTAAAAATTAATTTAGGCATTGTAGGTAATGAGAATTTCCTTGAACAAATTTTTGAGATTAATCTATAGCTAACTGACAACTGATGGCAACTGTATCTGAGAGATAAACTCAGTGTCAGTCTCTAGAGAGAGAATGCCCCACTGTGGCCAAATAGTGAACTTAGAAATATTTTCAGTAACTCTTAAGGGGTTTGTGCTCTGCTTCCTTTGTAAAACCAGTTACTGTGTCCCTCAGAGCACAGTAATACACCGCTGAGTCTTCCTCTTGAGCTGATAGTTTTTTCAGATGGAAGGATGCCTCACCCTTGTTGAGGTCAGCCGTGAAACCTCTGATACTCTCTCTTGAGCTGTGTCTCAGGAGTAACTGGAGGTGTTGTTTGGGGTAGTGTACATACCAGAAGAGCTCAGGACTCCCAGAATATGAGTAATTGCACTTCACCTGCACTGGGGACCCTTCAAAGACGGAGATGTGGTCCTCAGGCTGAGTCACTGTCTGGGCTCTTGTTCCTCCTGTAACACCAATTCTGGATCAGGGATTGTCTTGCAGACAGAGGAGAATAGTTCGTTAAACTGATTCTAAATCAGAAGACCAGAGAAAGATAGAATAAAAAGAGACTTTACTCACTGAGTGTGACTATCATCACAAGCACTGAGATGAGGATGGGCTTCATGTCTGAGCTGTGAGGAAACAGGAAGCTCCTCTCTGCAGGTTTTTCCTGGAAACAGTTCAGCCACATGGACAACCAGACAGAGCAGTGAGTGAGTTTACACTGGCATGCAAAGTAAAAACTCTTCCTCAAAGGGCTGGCTGCTTTCTGGCTTTCTATCAAGTTCAAGTTGTGTAGCATCTTCCTCTAGAGGCCCTATCTGATACTGCAGATAATCTCGGGCTTCAGGAGGTCTTCAGTTCTGAAACAGAATGGTGAGAGATTTCCTCCACAGTTAGTAAGACAAAGTGTAATGCTGTACTAAGTGAAGAAGCATGTTACCAGAAAGGTCCAGATAGAGATATTGACGGAACATAATAGAAAGTCCAAACATACAGATTATTTATGGAAATTTAGTTATCAAAAAATAGGGAAAAGATGGTACATTCAGTAAAATATGTCTTCATGAATGGAGAGTCTTTTAGAGATCAGCAACTAAATTTGGATGCATACCTTACCATCAGCTACGAAATATATTCCAAAAAAAGATAATTAATATTTTAAATAAAATGAAAGCATATTTTTATAAATTTAGGATGGTCATGAATTTTCTAAACATGAGAGACAGAAAGAATAAGGGAAAATATTGATAGATCAGCCTTCACAGAAATTTAAGCTTCTGTACAAGTATGTTAATGAAATGTGTAAACATTACCATATCAAGGTATTTTCCATTCATCATCATTGATTCTGACCTTCCTCACACCAGGAATGGCCCTTTAGAATTTTAGTTCTACAGGTTTTTTTGACCTAAGAATAAGGCAATTCTAGAAAGATGGTAGATTTAAAATGTCCCTGATCCCCTGTGCTTAGCCAAGGAGCTTCTGTGGAAGCCAGCCATGCTGTGCCAACAGAGCTTAAGTGAGGTGTCCCATTGAGGCTCATATAGAAATCTGGGGTCAGTAGCAGGGAACTCCAGGATGAAGAGCAGAAAACAATAGGTTGTAGAGAAAGCTTGGCATGTACAGATCAATGGACTTCTAAGAAGGAAACTAGTTGTTTGGGGAAAGCCTTTCCTCTAGTCCCCAAATAGCTGAGAAGAAAGTAACAGGTAGGCTGAGTCCCAGCTGTCCTTAACGAAGAGGAGTACAAGGAGATAGGAGAGCAAAGAGATTTCCTTCTAGTTTTTCAGCAAGGTACTGGCATTGCTGCTGAGACCAGTGCCCTACTGTCTGCTACATTGCTGATCACAGGTATAGAAATATCTAGGCTTTCCACCCTCACAACATTGCCTCCACTTAAAGTGCCCCAGTAATCAGACATGTCAGGAAGGAGTACAGAAAGGGAAATGATACCTCAGAGAAAAATAAGGGCTTCATCTGGGGAAAATATAGTCTGAAAAAATTATCAGAGTCAGTGACACAATTTCCCTAGCCAAAAATCAGGACACATAGTTTGACAGAGATCAAGAATTCATTTACAAGGAAGCTCTCACAAAGAAAGAATATCTCACTCAATGCATTGTTTATTTATTGAATCTCTTAGAAGAAAACATAGAAAAAATACTCTTTGACATAAATCACAGCAAGATCTTTAATGACCCACCTCCTAGAGTAATGAAAATTAAAAACAAAAATAAACAAATTGAACCTAATTAAACTTAAAAGCTTTTGCACAAAATCTACAGATTCGGTGCCATGCGTATCAAAATCCCAATGACATTTTTTACAATCCTAAAATTCATATGGAATCGCAAAGGAC
The DNA here is from genome assembly GCF_011762595.2 of Tursiops truncatus. Taxonomy (NCBI): domain Eukaryota; kingdom Metazoa; phylum Chordata; class Mammalia; order Artiodactyla; family Delphinidae; genus Tursiops; species Tursiops truncatus. The sequence goes on from NW_022983184.1 coordinate 54,698, forward strand.
CCCAAATAGCCAAAGTAATCTTGAGCAAGTAGAACAAAGTGGGAGGCATTTCACTTCCTGATTTCAAAATATAATACAGGGCTTCCCTGGTGGCGCAGTGGTTGAGAGTCCACCAGCCGATGCAGGGGACACGGGTTCGTGCCCTGGTCTGGAAGGATCCCACATGCTATGGAGTGGCTGGGCCGGTGATCCATGGCTGCTGGGCCTGCGTGTCCGGAGCCTGTGCTCCGCAACGGGAGATGCCACAACAGTGAGATTCCCCGCGTACCGCAATTAAAAAGATAATAATAATAATACAAAGCTTTTGTAATCAAAACAGTATGGTACTGGCATAAAAACAGACTTACAGGCCAATGGAACAGAAGACTCCAAATTATTATTTGTGATTTGAATCATATGATATGCTTAAAAAAACTGCCCTCCAAAATATTGTAAATAGTTTACACACACTGAAGTTATCCTCCCTGAATTCAAAATTTCATAATTTCTACTGGCAGAAAAAGGGTCATTCAAATTGTTGAGCCTGGAAAGCTGCCTCAAAATAAACTAAGAAACAAAAATTAAGAAAACTACAAAGCCTTAAACCTCAACCTCTCTACACATACACACACACACACACACACACACACACACACGCAAATTTAAATATTTAAAGACAATCTGAGAAAAACTAAAGAAAATGTGAGATAAAATTTTATCATTTTAGAGTGCTACAGATTTTTAAGCATGAAATATAACTCAGAATCAATAAAAGAAATTTTTCAAAAATTTACTACATACTATTTTTAAAATTCTGCCTGCCAAACAATCAAGACCATAAACAAAGTCAAAAAGGTTAATTAAACTTTTTTAAAAGACACGTATATGTGACAGTCTTATGACAACTTTCTTAACATAGAGAATGTTCTTTAAAATCTATATTTAAATGACTATAACACAGTAGGAGATGGGAAGATATATGAATAGAATAGACAATTTACACAAAAATATATAAATGACTTTTAAATGAAATGAAGCTCCATCTCATTCATAAATTTTAAATTATTAATTTTTTTTAAAAAAGCCTAACTGATAAGAAACAGTCCAGAACCTTAGTAATACACAAGGTTTGGGGAAAATAGATATTCTGCCTAATCATGACTATTGGTGGTAAAACTTATCTAGAAGAAAATGTAGTTGAATCATATAGACTATGAGTGTGCTAGTTTCTTGAATAATAATTTTTTCCTTGAAGTGAATAGTTAATTATTACATTTTAAATTTTTCATTATTTTGGCTTACGTACTTATATGTGCTATTGCTCAATTCATCAATGGCTAACTTCCAATTTTCTGCTGGGTTTGGGAAATGATCACTGCTTGTTACACAGGCACTGGTAGAGAACATGAGTAGTCTGCTGCTTATATATTTTCAGTCTTCCTATTTTCAGCCTTCACTCCCTGAATGCCCTCAAAACACACAAACACACACAGCACCATCCACCCTAATTATTCAAGTGTAATTAATGCTTCAGGTTTCTAAACCCTTCCACAGGGGTACAGCACACATCCAAGTGCTTCTTGTGTCTTCTTACATTGGCCGCAAGTCTCATTGTTTATGTGACTTTACCTTGAAATTACTTTGGCCCTGGATGAGGAACTATTGATGTCAGACTCTTTTTTCAAAATCACTAATGAAGAGTTGGGTATGGGGAATATTCACTTCTTGTTCTTATTCTCTAGAAATTTGTATGAGTTTTGTATCAACCAGAGACTGAGGGACAAACCACCATAGACTGTGCCACAGAGTGGATCAAATGGAGAGACACTCAGCCTCCAGGCCCCTTGTTGCCACTCAAAGAGTTTGCGCTCAGCTGCCCCTGCAGTTCCCATCACTGTGTCACTCAGAGCACAGTAGTACACAGCCGAATCTGAATCTTGGACTGAGGCTTTCTCCAAGTGGAAGGATTTTGATTCTTTGTGGTATGTGGCTTCAAACTCCTTATTGGTTCCCTTCTCATTGTCCTTCATGGCTTTCAGAAGGACCTGTGGACCTTCTCCAGGATATTGAACATACCAGAAAGTAGTGGGGTACCCAGTGGCTGAATAAGTGCAATTTATGGTCAAGGCAGCCCCTTCTGGAAGAGTCATTTGGCCATCCATCTGGGTCACTGAGTCTTCACGGGTTTGTCCTGGGGAAAAATAAAAGAGTTGTGTATCATTTGGGGCATAAAGCTCTGGGATAAAATTATGATTAAAGGTTTTGTTGACATAACAGAAGAAAGAATCCAAATTGTTAGAGGCATTTTGCTTACCAAGCACTAAGAGTATCACAGTCACTAAGCCTGGAGAAGAGTTCATCTCTAGAGTGTCTCCTGAATAATGTCCTTGACTCTTCACATGAAGAAATATTGAAGTCACAGTGAAGTGATAAACTTAAGCCTAGTTTCAGACAGGAAATGTGTTTGTGTTAGGAAACTGCACCCCCTGGTGGACAGACACTGAAATGGGATGCACGTTTCCTGGTCTCCTCAAGTCAGAAAAATGTTATCCTTGACTTTATTCATGAGGTACATGCCAGTCTTCAGGTGGTGCTTGGAAATCTGATCAAGAGCTGTCATAACTTCGCAGGTCTGTTTTGCTCTTAGGACACTACCTGACATGGAAGTTCTTTAACAGAGCATCCCAGGTATTTCTGCAGCTGAGAAGATAACAGTTCTCTTAAGCACTTTATATAGTACTTTATATTCTCAGGTATCCATGGTGGGCCAGCCTATAATCCACTAAATGTCAGAAAAGAATCTGAGGTTGATTACAGAGGACGTAATAAGAAGCCAAGTCAGTACTGAGTGAATCTCTGTGTTTCAGCATTGTACCCCAATTTATAGAGCAACAGTGACTGACATGTGTTACATGCTCACTAAATATTTGTTATACCAAACAAAACTAATGAATCAAGGGTCACTGATTGAGGAATCACTACTACTTGAAATATAATATTTTATCGGTCCCAAAATAATATCTTTTTAATAAAATCTTTTCAGAGGAAAAAGCCACACTATCTTATCAATTGTCAAAGAATCCTGAATTTCAGAATCATTAAAATGTGAAAACAAAAGAAATATCATAATTGAAATGATCAAATCCTTATAGAATGGTCTGAGATCAATGTCTTATTCTCCTACTATTTTCTTGACTCCAAGATAAAAGGGTTGGCCTATGTGAATCAGACAAGTACTAATCTTATACTCTTAGTGAATAACCTCAAGGATGCTTTCTGTTACCATCCATCTGCCATATTTTATTCCAAACTTTAATCGAATAATTTTCCTCCACTGGGTTAGGAACTCTAAAGATGTGGATTTGTTTCAAAAGCCTCGAGCATGAGTTAGGACTCTCTTTTTTCCCAGCTTTTCAAATTATTAAAGACACAGCTGATATTCATACAACAGCTGATAAAAGAATCAATGTGTAACTGATTTAAAATTACAAATTCTGGGATCCCACACTAACTTCATGAATCATACTTTCCAGGATTGAGACACACAACTGTGTAATTTTTTTTTTCCCTTGGCCCTGCTGCACAGCTTGTAGGCTCTTAGGTCCCCACCCAGGGATTGAATCCGGTCCCTCAACACTGAAAGTGCGGAGTCCTAACCACTGGACTGCCAGGGAATTCCCACAAGTGTGTAATTTTTTAAAGCTCCCAGATGGTTTTGTTGAAGCCAGTCTGATGCCAGTTCATAAGATTTCATTTGTGATCAGTGTCCTAGACCGAGATGGTCATCAAAGATCAGGGAGTAGGGCTTCCCTGGTGGCGCAGTGGTTGAGAGTCCCCCTGCCGATGCAGGGGACACGGGTTCGTGTCCCGGTCCAGGAAGATCCCACATGCCGCAGAGCTGCTGGGCCCGTGAGCCATGGCCGCTGGGCCTGTGCGTCCGGAGCCTGTGCTCCGCAATGGGAGAGGCCACAACAGTGAGAGGCCCGCGTAACATAAAAAACAAAAAAAAAGGTAAGATTTTTTGAGTTAAAAATTTTTAAGACTTTTAAAATTGATTTTTATTGGAGTATAGTAGATTTACAATGTTGTGTTAGTTTCTGCTGTACAGCAGAGTGAATCAGTTATACATGTACATATATCCACTCTTTTTAGATTCTATTCCCATGTAAATCATTACACTCTTTTTTAGATTCTATTCCCATGTTAGTCTATTCCCATGTATGTATTCAGTAGAGTTCCCTGTGCTATACAGTAGGTTCTTATTTATTAGTTATCTATTTTATATATAGTAGTGTTATATGTCAATCCCAATCTCCCAATTTATCCCTCCTCCCCATTTCCCCCTTGGTAACCATAAGTTTGTTTTCTACATCTGTGACTCTACTTCTGTTTTGTAAATAGGTTCATTTGTACCATTTTTTTTAGATTGAACATATAAGCAATATCATATGATATTTGTCTTTCTCTGTCTGACTTACTTCACTCAGTATGACAATCTCTAGGTCCATCCATGTTGCTGCAAATGGCATTATTTCATTCTTTTTTATGGCTGAGTAATGTTCCATTGTATATATGTAGCACATCTTCTTTATCTATTCCTCCATTGGTGAACATTTAGGTTGCTTCCATGTCCTGGCTATTGTAAATAGAGCTGCAATGAACACTGGGGTGCATATGTCTTCTTGATTTATGGTTTTCTCTGGATATATGCCCAGAAGTGAGATTGCTGGATCATATGAGAGTTTTATTTTTAGTTTTTTAAGGAACCTCCATACTGTTCTCCATAGTAGCTATATCAATTTACATTCCCACCAGCATTGTAGGAGGGTTCCCTTTTCTCCACACCCTCACCAGCATTTATTGTTTGCAGATTTTTGGATGAAGGCCATTCTGATCAGTGTGAAGTGATACCTCATTGTAGTTTTTGTTTTGTTTTGTTTTGTTTTTTGCGGTACGTGGGCCCCTCACTGTTGTGGCCTCTCCCGTTGTGGACCACAGGCTCTGGACGCGCAGGCTCAGCGGCCATGGCTCACGGGCCCAGCAGCTCCGTGGCATGTGGGATCTTCCCGGACCGGGGCACGAACCCGTGTCCCCTGCATCGGCAGGCGGACTCTCAACCACTGCCCCACCAGGGAAGCCCCCCTCATTGTAGTTTTGATCTGCATTTCCCTAATAATTAATGATGTTGAGCATCTTTTCATGTGCCTCTTGGCCATGTGTGTCTTCTTTGGAGAAATGTCTACTGAGATCTTCCACCCATTGTTTTGACTGGGTTGTTTGGTTTTTTGACATTGAGCTGCATGAGCTGTTTGTATGTATTGGAGAATAAGCCCTTGTTTGTGCATTCATTGGCAAATATTTTCTCCCATTCTGTGGCTTGTCTTTTCATTTTGTTTACGGTTTCCTTTGCTGTGCAAAAGCTTTTAAGTTTCATTAGGTCCCACTTGTATATTTTGGGGTTTATTTTCATTACTCTAGGAGGTGGACCAAAAAAGATCTTGTTGTGATTTTTGTCAGAGAGTGTTCTGCCTATGTTTTCCTCTAAGAGTTTTATATTATTTGGTCTTACATTTAGATCTTTATTTTCATGTATGGTGTTAGAGACTGTTCTAATTTCATCCTTTTACACGTAGCTGTCCAATTTTTCCAGCACCACTTAATGAAGGGACTGTAAGACATTCCTTTTAAGATTTCTACTCTACACAACTGCTTTTGAAATGCAAATATAAGAGGCAGTTACAATACAAGATCACTTAGCAACCACCCATTACCATTCAACTTTTAAGACACTGAGAAAATGGGATTAGAGGTAGAAGGAGGAAATTTGAGGGAATTTTTGGGATTGTGTAACACTGATTGAAAAAGAGGGCCTGGAGGTGTCCAAAATGTGCCACATGATGGCAAAAATACTTTTGAAGGAGTGGTGCAGTGAAGGGCAAGAGCAGAGAAACAAGATAATTCATAGTCTGCTTCTCACAATGTCCTTTTAAGAGCCACTAATTATTGATCTTTTTGTGGATAAGACTGATGGGAGGCAGGTAAAGCTTACATTATGGTAATTGAGCTGTTCCATGCTAGAGGTGTTAATAAGACAGAATGAGGATTAGCACAAATTTTGTGACATATCAGGCACCTTAGAAAGTAAACAAGTGTACCATTAACTCAGCTAACAAAACAAAATTAAATGACTTCATTAAACAGTGTAAAACTGCATAATATTCAAAAAGAGGAAAATCACAAAAAGATTTCACAACCTTCCTTATTCAAAACAATACCTGTAATATAATATATATTCAATAAATATTTAATGAACAAATTGAAAATCCAAAAATTCACGCATATTTTTACTAATTTTTGAATCAGATGTCTCTGAATTTCCTTAGTCAATTCTTCTAGCTCATTCTAATCACTAAATGGCAAGGATTTTATGTGGCTATTTTTTGTCTTCAATAAAAAATTTGAACCCAGATTTTCAGGGATAAGGTTGTTTTTGATGAATGATAGCTCTAGACCTGGTCTACGAACCCAGAGAAATATGTTCTTAGAAGGAGTGTTTTCCCTCTAACCCTACACCTGTGCTGCCACAGCCCTAACCACTTCCTGTCTGTGAAAGCAATTCCCTGCCCTGGTCCCTATAGCAGGCAGATGTATCAAGCAGAGCCCTGGGTGTTGGTATACCTGCCTCCAACACGCCTCTCACTGTGGGCTCACTCAGTGCACAGAAATACACTGCAGAGTCCTCCAGCTGTGAAGCTGAGATGGCAAGTTTGATGGATTTGTTTGCCTTCTGGAAATTCAGTGAGTAGCGACCTTCTGTTGCATTTTGCTGGTTATAAGAGTCCTGACGAATAAGGAGAATCATCGCCCCACTGCTGGGCTGCTTGTACCAGTATAGACTATAAGTGAACTCATTTGTGTCATATATGCAATCCAGGGTCACAACCTCCTTCTCCTGCACTAATATTACTGGTTGGTCTTGAGTTACCTTCTGGGCAATACTGGATCCTAAAGAAAAAAAAAGCAGAATCAGAAGTTTAAGAATAAGTACTGTGGAACAAAGAAATTCTATTTTACACTCTACTGCCCCTTCTTCCCAGGGTGCCCATAAACCACCTGTTCCCCCAGTCCTTAGGTCCTAGAGGGGTACAATCCCACTGGGGCCATCCTTACCTAGCCACAGTGAAGCCATGACCACCTGCAGAAGGCTGGAGAGAAGCATGTTTGAGGTCTTCCTCTAGATGGAAAGTGTCTTCTTCAATTTCAAGGCTCTGCAAGGTGAGGTGAGCCTGACAGGGTGAGGGAAGAATTGCTGAGCTATGTGTTGCTGCTGCCCCGCAACAGGAAACAGGGGTTTCCTGGAGGAGCAAGTTGATGTGGGTCATGTCAGCTTCTCAGTGGACTAGGTGAGAGTCTCACTCAACCCAGACTTCCTTTTGCATTAACCAGCTCTTGAACTGATACCAATTACATCTGAAAATAAACACGAGGTAAATTTGTTATTGAAAGGGAGATTGATGATTCGACCAAATGCTGTGTTTAGTCGTTGCATCTGCGATGGAACTTATTTTAAAATACTACATATAATGGATTATGGAAACAACCTAAGATGTAATGATCATGTATCCTTACACCTATGTATGCTTTTCTTTCACCTAAGGTAGAAATAAATCACTTTATGATAAGAAGGCAGATCTCTTTAGACTAGTTACTGCAGCTTTTTCAACCTATATATTGATATAGCAATCAATATAATTATTCACCACAACATCTGTCCAGTTACCTATCTTGGGACCTAATAGCAGGAGAAAAGATAATCTCCCTTTGCAGAAGACTAGAATGAAGCTTGCAGACATGGAGTCCTGTCACAGAGGTCCCCTTCTCTTCTCTGTTAGTTTTGACATCCCAGCTCTGTTCAGAAAGGCCAAAATAGATGCCAGAGTTTGGTCATTAGGTTATCAAACCTTTGAATTTATATTTTTCCCATTAACTCAATTGGGACCCTAAAAGAGCCACAAGAAACACCTATATTCTGTGCGCCCAGCTCTAAAGGGAATATATTGCAGGTGACATACACCTCCATAAGACAGCTTATGGATCATACACCTCCATAAGACAGCTGATCGTAAGTTCACCACTGATTGTAATAAACCTTGCTTTGTGTATGAATGTAAAAGGAAAGCCATGCCTAAGGATATTACTAAACAACATGGCAAACAACAAAGACCCATTGCCTATCCTGGCCTACCCCTTAAAGTTCAACAAAACTTATACTCCTTGTCTCAAAGTAATTACAGCCTTGGCTACATTGGTTGAAGCATCTTCAGATCTTGCTCCGGAATCTCCATTTAAATCTGATGGTACTACATACAGTACAAATTGTTCTCCAATCTAAAACACTCAAACTTTGTCTACCAGTTAGCTGACTAATCATAAAATATTAATTTCTCCGCATATTATTCAACTTCGTTACAGTTCTCAATTAAAGAATCTCATGATTGTACTTCTGTTATTCAAAATGCCTTCATGCCCGGAACAGATCTTTTGGACACTCTCATACAAAATTCTGAATTGACATGTTTTTAAAATAATCTTACTTTAAATATTGAAAAGAAAAAATACCAAGCTGGTTATGCAATAGCTACTCTAAACTCCCTTTAAAACCAATCATTAGCAGGAGCAAAATTAACTCAAGTAGCTGAACTTGTGGATCTCTCTTGGATATATTAAATTACAAAATGTATACATACAGTGTTAATTATAGTTTTGTTTTTTGTTTTATTTTTGCGGTACGCGGGCCTCTCACTGTTGTGGCCTCTCCCGTTGCGGGGCACAGCTCCGGACGCGCAGGCTCAGCGGCCATGGCTCACGGGCCCAGCTGCTCCGCGGCATGTGGGATCTTCCCGGACCGGGGCACGAACCCGTGTCCCCTGCATCGGCAGGTGGACTCTCAACCACTGCGCCACCAGGGAAGCCCAAGAACCTTCTTAAGTACAAGTTAAGACTAAGCAGATAGGTCAATTAAATGGAATAGCAAATCAATAATCAAGCCTAATTGTATATGGAAATTCAGTATATGTTAAAGACAGTATCTCAAATCAGTGGGGAGGAATGAGTTCTCAGTAAGTATATTGTGACAAGTGTGTTAGAGTGTCCCATTTTATTTTACTTAAAAAATTTTTTTCTTTATTTGTGTTGTATTGTATTGTATTATTTTTGGCTGTGCTTGCAAGGCATGTGGGATCTATTTCCCTGACCAGGAATTGAACCCATGCCCCCTACGGTGGAAGTGCAGAGTCCTGACCACTGGACTGCCAGGGAATTCCCTGTCCCATTTTAGACCAGTAGTCTTTAAACTGGGATTCCTATATTCTTGAAATTTTATGAAGGTTTTCCAAGGTTTATGCAGGCATAGATAATTCTAATGGAATCTAGTCGTGTGTGTGTGTGTGTGCGTGTGTGTGTGTATGGGTTTGTGTATTAGAATTTTTTTCCCTAAAACTGCTTTAGAACATGCTTGAGATCCAGATATCATGCTGCCTTTTTCCCATTTCACTTTCCACTCTTAACTCTCCCTTAAAAAAATCTCCACCATCCTGAATCTTACTATGGTACATTGCTCCAGAGTCTAAAATCTCCAAGGTACCAAAGAAGTAAGCAGTTCATTGGCTCCTGGCTTCTGAGGGAAAGTCCTGAACAGCTAGGCAAGAAATATTGCAAGACAGGGAGGTGTTTTAATTAGGCAGCAACCTCGAGACAAGATTCCTTGATCTTATCTATCTATCTATCTATCTATCTATGTATCTGTCATCTTTGAATTCAGAAATGAATTGGTGGTCACTGAAACCCATCGTGTAACATCACTGTTTGAACTGAAAAACAAAGTCAAACTATTTATGAGAAAAAAATAAATCTTCTGTGCCAGGTTTGTTTGACAATGTGGGGTATGGGAGAAACAGAAGAATTAAGGAGGAGTCCCTAGATTTCTGGTAAGGTGAATTATATTGCCATTTTTTTTTTTTTTGAGATGGAAAAGAGTGAGGGAAGAACCTATGGGGGGAAATCAGGCCTTATGTTAAGGATATGTTAGATGCCAATTAGATATCCAGTGTAGATGTGACATAGATTACAGTATATATGAGCCTGGCTTTCAATAGAGAAGGTTGGGATGAAAATGTAAATTTGTGTGTCATCAGTGTATAAATAGTAATTAAAGCCATATCCCTAGATGAGATTGTAGGGGAGCTAAAGCTTTACCTGTTCCCTCTTAGGTTCTCCATCTGGACCTGAGAAGTAAGTTGACATACAACAGGTTAACAGGAGAAAAGCATAGAGATTTTATTTAATAATTTTTACATGTACATAGGAGTCCTCATAGAAAAATGAAGACCCAAAGTGGTTAGGCTTAAGTGCTTTTATACTAGTGGCCTGTTTTGGGGTGGCATGTGCTGAACCCCTCCAAGACCATTTGAAGAGAATAAATGTTTGAGGACTGAGCTCTGAGAAAACACAACATGTAGACACCAGCAAGAGGAGGAAGATGTAGGAAAAGGAGACTGAGCAGGAGCGGTTTGCAAGGAAGAAGGGAAACCAGGAGAATGTGGAGTTCCAGAATCCAGGCAAAGATGGTGTTTCAGGGAGAGAGTAGCCATAATGCCACATTCTTCAGAGACACTCAATAAGATAAGGAATGGTAATGCATCATTGCATTTGTTGATATAAAACTCACTGGTGGACTTCCCTGGTGGCGCAGTGGTAGAGAATCCGCCTGCCAATGCAGGGTACACGGGTTCGAGCCCTGGTCTGGGAGGATCCCACATGCCGCGGAGCAACTAGGCCCGTGAGCCACAACTACTGAGCGTGCGCATCTGGAGCCTGTGCTCCGCAACAAGAGAGGCCACGATAGTGAGAGGCCCACGCACTGCGATGAAGAGTGGCCCCCACTTGCTGCAACTAGAGAAACCCTCGCACAGAAACGAAGACCCAACACAGCCATAAATAAATAAATAAAATTTAAAACTCACTGGTGACCTCAGCAAGAGTGATTTCAACGGAATGGTAGGGATGAAAATCTGACTGTAGTGGGTTCAAGTAAGAAAAGTGTTAGGGAGTAGAGATGATACATTTAGAATACTTTTTGGAAATGTTTTTTATTGTGGTAGAAGTCACATAATATAAAACATACTATTTTAACCGTATTTAACTGTACAGTTCAGTGGCACTAAGTACATTCACATCGTTGTGCAGCTCCCACCATCATCCATCTGCGGAATTTTTCACCTTCCTAAACTGAATCTCTGTCCGCACTAAACACTAACTCCCCATTCCCGAGACACAAGGAGCAAAAAGACTATAACCTGTTTTTACCCACTGAACCACTAATTCCAGTTCTAGGATGCTGTTCTAATAAAATGATGAGAAATTCAAATTCAAATTTTTATTTAAAGGCGTATACCATAATGCTATTTAAAATGATGAAAAACTGGAAATAAATAATCAAGATATCCCCAAACAGGAAAATTATAAAGTTAAGTGTGGTATATCTATGGTGTAGAATAGTAGAGTAATCAATTCAAAGTATGAATACAAGGTATTTTTAAGTGAGTATATCTATGACAAAAGTGAGTGTTAATAAAAAGGACATAAAATTGTCTCTATAATATGATGTAACAACGTGCAAAATTGTGAAAAAGATAGAAATAAGTAAAAATAATGAGTGCTTGTCTATGTGGCAGAGTTGTGGATGTTTTCAGTATTTTTCTAATTTTTTCCCATCAGAAATTCATAAAACATACATAGGATTAACCTGGTTCATATTTACTATAATGAAGGTAGACCAGTGATGATCTGTATCTACATCACTCTAGTTATTTTGACTGAAAAATGCTTCTCAGCACCATAAATTCAGCTCATAAAATAGTACAAAACCAAAAGGCTCCCCCCCCACCTTCTTCTGTATTAATTATGGATCTATTTGTTGTAAATGACAGAATCTCAACTCATGCTGGCTTGTTCCCAATGAGAGTATTTTGACTTTTGCCGTTCCAGGCAGAGCTGGATATATAGGCTCTGATGATGCTCTCAGATCTCTTTCTTCATATCTCTGCATTGTCTTTCTCTATATTTTAGGCTAAGGTGTGAATGATGTTCCCTAAAATGGTCCAGTGATTAACTTCCACAGCTCACAATGATATGGCAGCTCTACCGTGTCGAAAAAAACTCGAAAACCACAGATACCCACTTAAATGAATCTGTCTGCAAAGCAGATGTGTTCATGGCTTGCATCTTTGTGCTTACCCTCTTTTCTACAATGGTTTCTAGTTCTGAGAGTCTGTGAACCTATTCTAATAACTCTTTCAAATTTCAGTGTTAATGATAGATTAAAGCAAATCTTGAATAGTCTCTTTTGGACAAATCTTCTCTGTCCATGGTCTATTCTTATTTACCCTCCCGTTCTCTTAAATTGTTCTTGGTCTATTCCACCATTCAAGACCCTAAATATAGCATTACCCAACATTCAGCACCAAGAAAACGTTTCCTTGATGAAACAATGGTGAGTGGGACTATTCTAAATCTATGGGTTGCTTTTCTGGAATGGATCATAGACATTTGATGAAAGTAAAATGTACAAACTTTGACTGGAAATTTCCACATCTCTCACTTCATCCATCACTGAGTGTTACAGAAAGTCTTTTATTCAATAAAATAATTTCTCTTCCTCACTCTTCTCAGTTTCTACTTTTGAAGAAAGTCTCTCTCTTTCTGAATGATGTGGATATAAACTAAATCACCAAACGGTGGAATAACAATTTTAGTTTTACTACAGTGTTGTTGTCTATTTTTTATGTGCTTACTTGATTCTCAACCCTGCACCATTTAATAGAAAAATGGAGCTATAAGACCCCTAAAAATTTAGTATATTGCTGCCTGAAGGAATATCCTTTTTTAAGTACATCAAACCATGCTCTTCTAAGAGTGAGCCAAATTAGACAACAAACATGTTTGTGATGATAAAAGGCACAGTGGGGGTAAATTAGAAATTAGCCTTAATGTTGACTATCTGTCTGGCTTATCCTTATGGCAACTCAGTACCCTGAAGAGCAGGGAAGTAGATGGGAATATATCTAAACTCTACCAGTACAAGTACTGAGGAGGGCAAAATCTCACATGAATTCAGGAGTTATTTTCAGTGAAAATCATGCAAGGGTTTTTGCAGCCAGATGAAGAGAACAAAGTACAAAGCAAAGCAGAATGTAGTTATTTTTATTTGTTTGGTCTGTATTATTTGATTTAAAAGTTTGTCCTTTACGGGAGGTTAATGAAGGCAGAGAAGCTATTAGTCTCCCCCTACGTCTAAACAAAACTCATGCTGCAAAGTGATCATTAAAGTGCAACACATTGGGAAAGTGTTTAGATTTTTCCTTTCCTGCAATATGGCGATTAGTTGGTGGTAGAATTGCTCAGGGAAAACGAAATTTATTTGTTTATTGAATCAATCATTATGGAAATGCAGTTTTTCTATACATTTAGAAGTGTGCTTGTAAAAGTAAAACTTTGATATTATCTACCAGTTTAAATTTAGATTAATAGCTCATTCTAAAAAACAATTTCAAGATATTCCTTAATGTTGCTTATGCTAAAGACAGGTAATCTCATGACATGTTGTATTTTTATCTGGAAAGAAACCCAGTTCTGAGCTGTGTGTGGCCCTCTTGGGTGAACTACTGCCTCAAGGTAACATTTCATATTATCTCACAGTACCATCCAATAAAAATTGTCCCTTTCAGTAATATTAAAAACTTTTAATTTCCTAAACTCTTCTTGCTTATTGTTTCTTGATCTTTGCTCTTAATAAGTTTACCCTGCTTGGAATGTGTTCTCCTACCATTTCCCTCACTTAAATTCCTACACATGCGTCAAGTAAAAATTCAAAATCCAATTTCCATGAATTTGGAAGTGATTTTTTTTTCTTAATCTGTGGTGAATTTTACAAGCTTTTTGGTTGTTCAGTTCTTTCATGGTATTTTCCCTCATTTAAAACTTAAAATTCTTAGTTTGGTGCAAAATCATATTGTTTTGTAATCGTTTCTGCAAATCACTGGAAAAATGGACGGTCCACTCTTTTTTGCCTAGTTCCTGTAGTGAGGAATATTTTACACCTCAAAGCAGTCTGTTTTGTTTTGAAAAGCCTCTAATTCATTTTTCCTTACAGGGAGCTGAAATTAGTTTCCATACAAATTCTAACCATTGGCTATAAATTTGCCTGTATATATGGGTATAAATATTACCAGCCATTCATTCTTTCAACCATTGTTCAGTGAATGCTTATTGGTAAAAAAAAAATTGATATCTTCATAAAGCTTAAGTCTAATGAGAGAGATATTCCTATGACTGTTAGGTAGTAAGCTCTTTGTGTACAATCATCATTCGTAAAATATTTTTATATTGCCTAACGAAGTGTGCAGAAAGGAGGAAACAGAACAACTTCAGGTATGAATTCTGAGAAACATCATTTTGTGTGAAAGTGAGTGCCTCCTTCTGTGGGGTTGTGAACAGACTGAACGTGGGCGGGGTCCCCATGATTACAGAGCAGAAGGTGGAGTCTGAGCCTATGACCTGCACAGAGATATGTTCTTCTTAATGGTTGGAACTCTCACTCTTGCTGTGTGTGTGGCTGTGTTAAAAATAGAAACCTCTCCCTCCTGGCACTTGTGGACTGGGGATGCTGCTCCACTTTCTGTTGGCTCTCTTCCCTGTTCAGAGAGAGGAACAGACACAGAATACTAGACATCAACTCTCCACTTATTCAATGATTCATTTCATTTTTTCCAACTTTTCTGGAAACAAGCAAGCAAAATTTACTTTTAAAGGACTAAAACAAGACCTGAATAAATGAAGAGGCTTATAATATTCTTGGGTAGGAAAATATAATATCCTAAAATGTCAGTTTCCAATATGATTCCAAACAGAATCCCATTTGTTTGAACCAAACTAAGTAAGTGAGAACAAATACCTTGGAATTGTCAACTATATTTTGAAAAAGAATATTAAGATTGGGTTTTCTTTTTATGACATAAAAACTTACTCTGAACAAAACAGTACAGTATAGGCACAGCCTTCTCAGGTGTAACTGACAAAAAACCACCCACCAGCCTCAAGACCACTGAGAGCACTGAAATTAAGAAAACAATAGCCTTTCCTTTGCAAAAGAAAAAAGAAAGAGAAAAGAAATCTAAGATGCCCACGGGAACCAAACACTTTCAGGATTCTGTATTCTCCGTACTGTTTGCCTTCACAGAACATGCCAACCTCCTGAAAATAACATAGGCTGAGACCCTGAGTCTTTTAAGCTACTCAGTCTCAGGAGATTTGTGTTCAGCTCCCACTGTAGTCTTAGTCACTGTGTCACTCAGAGCACAGAAGTACTTGGCCGAGTCTTTCCAATGGGCTGATGTTTTCCTCAGGTGGAAGGACTTCTCACTCCCCCTAAATTCAGCCTCAAAACCTTTGATACCTGAGACAAGGCTGTTTCCAGATATGTACTTCAGGAGAAGCTGGAGTCCTTGATTGGGGTACTGCATGTACCAGAACAGATAGAGCGAAACAGAAGATGAGTAGTTGCACCTCAGCTCCAGATGGTCTCCTTCAGAGACAGTGATGTGTCCGTCAGGCTGGGTCACCGACTGGGCTCCGGCTCCTCCTGAAACATCAATGCTGAATCAATGAACTCAGCCAGAACAAAAAGTCTATTCAAAGTCAGTCCAAAGCAATGTTCCATGTGTAGACAAGAGAGTAAAATGGAACAGTACTCACTTAGGAACAGGAGCACCTCAAGCATCAAGGTGAACACCAGGGTCATGGTGGAGCAGTAAGGAGGCAGTGAGCTCCTTCCTGGGAGATTCTCCACAAACAAAAGTCTGATGACTGGTGGACTTGAACCCAGGTTGCTGTGAGGTTGAGAAGGAATGACGCAGGATTTAGATTTCTGATGGACGTTGTAAGGTGTGTTGGGAGAGAGGCTGTCTTAACAAGACTGCCTGCCTCTGGCGTCTGAGATGCTTTACATGTCATTGTGCAAAAAGTGGTGTCAGAATATCTCTTTAAACTGTAGGGAAGGAAGGTTTTTGTGCGATTATTCTGATCTTACATAGAAAAACCATTTCCAGTTTACACAACAGCCCCCTCTATTGGTCAGATAGAGAAAGAAAGAGCAGTTCACAATTTTTGTGAACCTTCCTCACCTCCTTCCTGCCAGGAACACAAAAGTCTCTGAAAGGAGTGGCAAGCACTACAGAAAGTGGCTGCTCTGAATGTGGTCTGCAGGTGAGTAGCATCTGCATCACCGGGGAGCTATTCTGAATGCAGAAGCTCAGGCCCTACCCAGACTTCCTGAGTCAGAATCTGCATTTTAATAAGATTCCTGCGCACATTAGAATTTGAGAAACACTTGTCTAGATGAAGGAGGTAAAAAATACCTTTTGGATTTAATAATAAAGAGATCATTGGTATTTCTGAGAAAAAATAGATTGGTTACAGGAGAGGCATGTATGAGTTTGGAGGAATATTAAATATTTTTTCAGAGGAGCATGCTTGAATATTTTAAATGATGGGAAGAAATCAGTAGCAAGAAAGTCCTGAAGAACCAGACCATAGAGTTTGGACGATCAGTGGGCTGAGGTGCCAGAGAAGTCAAAGTGAATGGAGTGGGTGAAGCGTTTGGACAGAGGCGCACTATTTAAAAGGAAGAGAGATATCTTTTTTATTATTAGGGGAGGGAAAGTGAATTATATGTGTAAAAGCAGGAATGTTTCATGTGGAAAGCAGAAAGTTGAGGAAGATTCATTTAATGATAAGAGTTGTCTTTACGGTCATCTACCATGACTCATCAAAAGGTCCTGGGTAAGCTGTACTAAGAGCGAAGAGAGTCAAAGGAGATATCATAAAGTATAGAAATGGTACGTTATAAAAACATACAGAATTTTCACGCACCATTTCATTTACAGTTGATGTTAAAAACCACGACTATATGGAGACAAACTTCTGTATGGCTGTGTTGATACATATGCTTAGATGGGGGCACATTGGCCTCCTGGGATGATGGTTTAAGTAAGAACCAGGTGTAAGAGTGGGAAACATAGCCATGTGTTGGCTTGAGGGATATAATGAAGTAGAAGTATCTTCAAGTGTTCCCGTAGTGGAAGGTTTCCAGCCCACTCATATAAACCAGCTTCACAAACCAGCTCTCATTAATCAGTGCACTTGTCAAAAGTAAACTGTGGTCAAGCTGTAGGCAGATCTACTGAATGGTTCTTATAAGTCAGGGACAATAATAACCTCTGGGATTAAAGAATAATATGTAAGGGCCCCTATCCTTGAGGAATTTGGACTAGTGAAGAGTTAAAACCAAAAAATATTCTTAGCATAGTAGATATGTGGTCTTACAAAACTGTGCACAGAACACTAAAAGAGGGAGAGGGCAAATAAATATAATTTATGTAACCTGGAAAATCTTTTAAAAAGTAAATGTGACATTTACTGGGTCCAGAAGATTGAATAGGATTTTGCCAACTTGAGAAAGAAATAATATTTATAAGAAGAAAATATGAGAGTGAGTTCATTTGATATGGCTGATGTTCAGAAATCTTGGTGTAATACTGGGGAGGAAGATGAACACTTACTGGAAGTAATACTGTAGATGGCCACATAAACCTTGGCTTTTACTTTTGGGTCATGGGGAGCCATAGAAGGTCCTGAAATAGAACAGCAATCTAATCTGATGTGTATTTTAGAATGATAACTTCAGGAATAGATTTGGGAAGTAAGAGCTCATGGATACGGGATACATTTAAGAAGTTATTCCAACCAACTCAGTGAGAGGTTATGAGCACCTGGACCAGGATAGTAACAAGGCAAGTAAAAAGAGGTGGTTGGGGCTTCCCTGGTGGCACAGTGGTTGAGAGTCCGCCTGCCGATGCAGGGGACACGGGTTCGTGCCCCGGTCCAGGCAGATGACGCGGAGCGGCCGGGACCGTGAGCCATGGCCGCTGAGCCTGCGCGTCCGGAGCCTGTGCTCCCCAACGAGAGAGGCCACAACAGCAAGCGCCCACATACCAAAAAAAAGGTGGTTGAATGTGAGAAATATTTAGAAGACAGAATTGATATGACTTCATATATCAGTCAACTTTGACTAGGGTAATGCTCAGTACAAACAACCTCACAATATCAGTGGCTCACAAGAACAAAGTTTACTGAGTTGTCCCTGGTATGTTAGTTGTGGGTCAACTGCAGTCCCAGCACTCGGAGGCTCTGCTCCTGGATACAGGACGATTCCGTTCTGCTACTATGAGTTATCTTTTCATTCTGGACCTTGTGTCTTCTTCACATTATGGATAAAAGCTGAAAGGACAACCGCTACCTGGTAAGTGCAGGGAAGAAACAAAAGAAGACATGCCATGTGAACATATTTAGGTTTAGCTATGATAGAACATACTTCCTATCCACTCACATTCCATTGGTCAAAGCTGGTCACATTGCCGTGTCCAAAGTCCACAGTGAGGCCAAGTATAGAAAATATACTCCAGCTAAAGATTAGCACAGTAAGGGTGAGAGAGCATGAATAGTCAACACATAATACACTCTAATACTCTTGGAAATGAGCTACATGAGAGTGAGCTTATAGGGCACTCGGATGTTAACTCCCTTACGGAAAAGAAGGTATATTCACTTTAAAATCTTTAAGAAAGTTTTTTGTGAAAACCTAGGAGAAATCAATAAAAAATTATTTGCTTTTCCCATTTCTCTTCTTTGTTCTTTTTGTGTTGAAGAACATGCCTTCAATGAAGTAGGATGTAGCAACGAGTGGTGAATATTACCCTACTTTAATCAGATTATTTTAGAAAGGTTTGAGTAACTATCTAGTTCACTTGGAATCATGGCAAAAGAGGAGGCTAGGAATCTGATTCAATGATATGGCCAATATACTGGTGGGAATGGAGGTGAGTGATGTGTAATGACAGTCCCGTTAGTTGACGGAGCTACAGTGACTGGAACGCTTGTTTATCTATCATTGCATTTCCCCCTGGTTATAGAAAACACTGTAATTCATTGTATTTGCCTTTTCCACCTCACACATGGCTCTTTCTCAATGCTGGTACCAGAGCAGCACCAGGCACAGGTTTGGGCTGCAGAGGCTGAAGGGCACTGTGTGCAGGCACAGAGAGATGTGGCTGAGTCTTCAGCCTCGGATCCTTGATGTACATGCAGCTGTAACCCTCCTTAGTATTCAAAGTGATTCTTTCTTATCCTTCCTCCTTTTCATCCTCATTTACAGTCATTAAAACAGGTCCTTAGGGCTTTTTCCAGCTTCCCATCTATACCAGTATAAAGCATAAAAAGAGCTGGAAGGGAAACTGCAGCTGAAATTGGTGCTCCCTCCTTCCTAAACACGCAGAGATGGAGAAATCTGTTCCATACTCAATATGCTGCTCATTTCTGTTCAGAAAGGCAGGGTCAGACATACACTGATCTCTCTACAGAGTATTCATTGTCTTCACACGTTCCCAGATAGAACCTAGAGTTACGTGACTACATCCCCCTCCTTCTCCATCACTGCCACATACTGTTCAGAATGTCTTCAGCAGCCCCTGGACTTAAGGCCAAGATGAAGTCACAGGATTAACAATGGAGCTGGCAAAGGATTCCTCTCCATTTATCCTGCCCAAGTATCCTCAGCAGAGGAATATTCTTCTTCAGAAAATAGGATTCTGCATCTGGTTGCCCAGCCAATCAGAGACAAGACCCCATACAAGTCCTAGAAACACACCAACAATTTCTGACCTAGACTCAGTTTCCTGTCACTCAAAAGGAGGGCTCAAACACTGCTTGCTTGAGACCAGCTTCACAAACAGTGAGGACATCCCCGATGAGTCCACAGCACAAAGAGAGCTGAGAGCCATTCAGAAGTGGGCTGCCCCATCGTGCACTGCAATTATTCAACTTGAGAGAGATTGGGATGGCAATTTGTGGCAGGAAAAACACTTTGGTTAGGAATCTTTTATAGGAACTTTCAACAAAATCCTCATATTATAAATGTGCACACATACCATGTGCTAAATTATCTATTGCTTTATGTACATTGTTCGAATACAGAAATCACACAATAGAATTACTATCATTCCCAATTTACCAACAGGAAAACTAAAGCTGAAAGAGATTGAGGAATTCACTCCAGGTCAAACACCTGGTAATAACTAGAACACATATCTATCTGGTAAGGGGTGCATGGTGTTTGGAATCTGCCACGCCACTTACATTTGTGATACTCAGTAAATGTTTTAAATGGTAGAGAAGATACGTTCTAAAAATAACAGGAGTCTGCTTTTTGGGTTTCTTTCTACTAGCCAAAAAATGGAACAACTTAAATGTACTGAATGACTCCATTTACATGAAATGTTCAGAAAAGGAACCTATGGAGATATAAAGTAGATCACTGGTTGCCTGTGGCCAGGTATCGGAACAGGGATTAACTATAATTGAGCATGAAGGAGCTTTTTGTGGTGATAAAAGTGTTTAAACCTAGATTATTGTAATGGTTTCATAAGTCAGCTAATTTACCAAAAATCACTGAACTGTACATTCAAAATGCGTGAATTTTGTGGAATGTCAATTTTACCTCAAATAGCGTTGTTTAAAAGTAAATAAGAATTATGTTCTATCTTGCCCGTGTCACAGTCCAGGAATAATGCTAGTTTGATTGAACATACGCATATGAGTTTAAACAGTCATCTTGTGCCCAGAATGTCCTTAAGAGATCTGAAAATTATGAAAGCAATACTCTCTGTTCCCTGTGAGCTTAAAAAACAGCTGGAAAAAAAAAAAAAGACATCCAGGGGAAATTTAACAGTACAAGATAGCAGTAATTAAGATTGTTCAGAATCTAAATGTACTTCCGGAAAATTGGCAGTGTAAATTGACTATATAACTTTCTTTCCAGTGAACAACTGAAATAAATAAAGGAAAGAGCATGGGGAAGGTACTAAACTCAGGGAACAGTACCTTCCACACACTCAAATAGTGTTCTGGAAAGTGGAACAGGATTGGAAGATATCTCAATGGCTAACCTCTGACTTTCCTTCCCAAGAAAAGAGATGCCACTGTGGTTAATAAAGGAAATCCTGAAAAACCTCATTAATGTCTCCCAATTTAGAAGTGCAAAGGCTGAGGTTAGGGATGGACTGCTAGACAAACAGAAACTAGTACAAGTAAAGTTCCTTTTTTTTTTTCCTCCAGATCAGACCACTTGATGAATAGGGTAGTGTGGGTATGACCACACCATCATAAAGCCTACTTGCTGTGAAGTGTATTTCTGATGAAAATACTGATCCATTGAAAAATTCACCTGGATATTGGAAGGTATGTATCCAGAACAAGACAGGAACACCTCCAACAGCCTTGACATTCATGCAACTAGTAAGGTAGAATCCTGTAATCTACAGCAACCCACCTTACCTGAAATCGAGGAGAAGCCAATTGATCACTAGATATATTGCATAAATTAAATCTGAGATGAAGTGACTTGCAGGATATACATATTGACAGTTCTAGATAAACACACAAAGATTAGTCCAGTTTAAGCTTTTATATCAGTGTTTGAATAGCATGGACTCTAGAAATAATTTTATCTTTTGTACATTTATTTTATATATATATACACACACACACACACACACACACACATATAAATTGAGCCTCCTGCAGTAAGTATTGTTCACTCATAGAGGATTCTGTAGTGAAAGGATATAAAAGACCTACAGTTCAGTAGGAGGAGGAAGAATTAAATAAATGAATTTTTAAAAAAAGATAATTATAGATAGTGATAAGCATTTAAAAAATACAATATTGTATTGAGCTAGAGAGTTGCTCTTGGGGTGAGGGAAGGCATCTGCTCTAGACAGGGTATGGAGAGAGGGCTCCACTCCGACACTTATTCTGTAACACCAGACAAGGTATCGAACCTCTCTCATGTTCAATTCCCTTTTCTGCAAGTAGCCAGTATCTTTCTGGGGGTGCTGGGCTCAGCACTGGCATTCATCATCTCATTCACTTCTCATAAGAACCCTGCATGGTAGATTCTGTCAATATCCACATGGTAGATATGAGGAAATGGAAGCATAAAATTTATTAAGTCATTTTCCGAAGATCACTCAGCTACCGAGTGGTAGATCTAGAAATACAACCCAAGTCTTTGGTCTCAAGCACTTTGCTACACTGTCTCCCTAAAGTAGGATGGACCCAACCTTGAAGGGTTCCAGTAAGAATTAAGTGAGAACACACATTCAAATCACCCAACACAATACCTTCCCTAGCTTAGGCACTCAACCAGCTGCAGGCAATGTGCAGAATCTTGCGGGGGGGTGGGGGGTTGGGGTGGGGGTGGGGTTGGGGGGGCATGTTGGGAGACGGAATCTGAAATTGCAGAGGAATCTAGCCCAAGATAAATTTCAATATTTTTTTGAGATATATGTAGCAGGTTACCTGGCAGATTTCATGTGTTATCGTAAGTATCCATGGTCTATCATGTTCTTACTGTTAATGAGACGTCAATTCATTAAGGTGTCATATTGAGAGATTGGGTGGGCATATTATAATATGAAATGAGTGTGCCACCCAGTATTTGCTACAATTGTTTATTTTTTCCCTTTATTGACTCTTGCTCCCACTTCTCAGGATATTGCTATAGTACAAGAAAGGACAGAGCAGTAGACACAATTATACTTACCAGACAAGAAACCCCAAACTTGCACAACAATTCTGAGCTTTCTTTCCAAGGTAGCCTATAACTCCACAGGCAAAATCATCTCATGTGTTGTATATGTCATTTGAAATCAATCACTTTCACATCTGCCTAGCAAAAGAAAAAAACCAGCCAGTTCTCCTGAATCCTCTCTCTCCTGATTTCTGCATTGGGAAGTTTACTGACTGGTTCAGCAATGGCAGCTTCTATTGTGACTAGGCTTCACCACAATTTTACCCAATGTCACTAGAGGGCAGCAGCGAGGCCAGTGTAGGCATCACAAAATATTTGAGCAGGACACCAGGTGGCAGTGCTTCAGCTTTCTTTCTTGCTGCATGCAGTGTGCTAGAGCCTGATTCTCAAGGAAGGAAAATAGAAAGATTAAAGAGATAAAAGATTCCCAAAGGGGTGACATTTGAGTAAAGACATGAAGGAATTCAGAGGTGCACCATGTAGATATTTGGGGGCATAACATCACAATAGAGAGGACAAAGGCAAGGAGCACAGGTCTTGATATAGAAACATGCTTGGAGTGTTTAAGGAATAATATCTTTCCCTGTGGCCCCTTATTCTTCCCAGCACACTATTGCATAAGGAACTTGCTAAAGCATTCAGCACTGTTAACTGATTAGTGGATGATTTCCTCATCTATTGATCCTGGGGCAATTTGTGCCTAGGTTTGGCATCTTCTTTCCTAGTTCCCTTTAGGTTCCTGTTTAAACCAGTAATGTCACCATCACTGAGACATCCAGCCACCCTGTGCTGGGGCCAAGTGCTTCTCCATAGTTCAAACCTTGCTCTTTAGGAGCCCCGTAAATGCTACACTCTGGCTGGCAATAAAAGTTAGAGATGATATTCACAGTTAGGAAAGTTATGTCTCATTTCCCAAAAATTAAAAAAATTGGAACAATAAAATCTATCTCATAGGGTTTATGATATTTGAATTAGATAATGAATCTGAGATGCATCCTACAGTGCCTGACATATAGTAAGCCCAATAAGGACCAACTTTCTTTTTTCTAGTAAAACTTTCCTTTCCTTCAATGTCCGGGTCTGTGTTCTGTTACTGCTTGTTGTTTTCTCCACATCAGTTCAATGATGGGAGCTTCTAAGAAATTTACTTAATCACTTATTTTCCTGGAGACAGTCATTATTTTTCCCTCTCTTCTTAGGTCCTATTCTCCTAGCCATACTGATTCACTCAGGATGCTAAAAGGGAACAGATGAGGTTTTATTTTCATTTCCCTAATGAATAATAATAATATTCCCTGATGAATAATGATAATTTTTGTATATTTATTAGCTATTGGATATAATATTTCTGAATTGGATCTCCAAGATTTTCCCATTCTTATTAACTCTTTTTTTTTTTTAAACATCTTTATTGGAGCATAATTGCTTTACAATGGTATGTTAGTTTCAGCTTCACAACAAAATGAATCAGTTATATATATACATATGTTCCCATATCTCTTCCCGCTTGCGTGACCCTCCCTCCCACCCTCCCTATCCCACCCCTCCAGGCGGTCACACAGCACCGAGCTGATCTCCCTGTGCTATGCGGCTGCTTCCCACTAGCTATCTACCTTACATTTGGTAGTGTATACATGTCCATGCCTCTTTATTGCTTTGTCACCGTTTACCCTTCCCCCTCCCCATAGCCTCAAGTCCATTCTCTAGTAAGTCTGTGTCTTTATTCCTGTTTCACCCCTAGGTTTTTCATGACATTTTTTTTTCTTAAATTCCATATATATGTGTTAGCATACGGTATTTGTCTCTCTCTTTCTGACTTACTTCACTCTGTATGACAGACTCTAGGTCTATCCACCTCATTACAAATAGCTCAATTTCGTCTCTTTTTATGGCTGAGTAATATTCCATTGTATATATGTGCCACATCTTCTTTATCCATTCATCCGATGATGGACACTTAGGTTGTTTCCATCTCTGGGCTATTGTAAATAGAGCTGCAATGAACATTTTGGTACATGACTCTTTTTGAATTATGGTTTCTCAGGGTATATGCCCAGTAGTGGGATTGCTGGGTCATCTGGTAGTTCTATTCGTAGCTTTTTAAGGAACCTCCATACTGTTCTCCACAGTGGCTGTATCAATTTACATTCCCACCAACAGTGTAAGAGGGTTCCCTTTTCTCCACACCCTCTCCAGCATTTATTGTTTGTAGATTTTTTGATGATGGCCATTCTGACTGGTGTGAGATGATATCTCATTGTAGTTTTGATTTGCATTTCTCTAATGATTAGTGATGTTCAGCATTCTTTCATGTGTTTGTTGGCACTCTGTATATGTTCTTTGGAGAAATGTCTATTTAGGTCTTCTGCCCATTTTTGGATTGGGTTGTTTGTTCTTTTGTCATTAAGCTGCATGAGCTGCTTATAAATTTTGGAGATTAATCCTTTGTCAGTTGCTTCATTTGCAAATATTTTCTCCCATTCTGAGGGTTGTCTTTTGGTCTTCTTTATGGTTTCCTTTGCTGCGCAAAAGCTTTTAAGTTTCATTAGGTCCCATTTGTTTACTTTTGTTTTTATTTCCATTTCTCTAGGAGGTGGGTCAAAAAGGATCTTGCTGTGATTTATGTCATAGAGTGTTCTGCCTATGTTTTCCTCTAAGATTTTGATAGTTTCTGGCCTTACATTTAGGTCTTTAATCCATTTTGAGCTTATTTTTGTGTATGGTGTTAGGGAGTGATCTAATCTCATACTTTTACATGTAGCTGTCTAGTTTTCCCAGCACCACTTATTGAATAGGCTGTATTAACTCTTTTCTTATTGATTTACATGAGCTTTTAATATATATTGCATTTGAGTCTTTATCAGAAATATGCATTGCAAATACAGTTTACCATTCTGTGCCTTGACTTTCCCCCCTACTAGCAGTGATTTTTAACAAAGACAATTTTAAAATATCCTTTCATGTTCATAAGAAGCCAGTTTCAAAGTTTTATTTATTTGTTTTAACACTTCAAAAATGTTTTCACTTGGTGCCTTCTGATGTGAAATCAGGCATCATTCTTAATGATATTTCCCAGAATACAATATATCGATTTTCCCTGGGTATTGGCAAGATTATTTCCACTTAAATATTTAAGTGGATTTGCCTTCAATGCCTTGCAAATTTCTGCCAAAACCACAGTGGTGGACTTGCAGAATTCCTTATTCATCTTTATGGTTTTCCACATAGCATTGCTCCTGAATAAGAAACTTGTTTTTTAGGAAGTCAAGTAGTACAGTGAGTGAAGGTACTTGCTATGAGCAAATAGGTTATGGAATGGGTAATGGAAATGGTAGTTATAAATACCACCTACAATCATGTGGTCATTTGCAGAAACAAGAACTATAATACTTATGACAATTTCTTTTTCATTTTGATATGAATATGGTTATGTATACATTAACCATTTTTAAATCTCTCCCCTACTTGTCTGCCTGTGGTAACATATGATGTGCAAGTATAAGTTTATCTCATATCTCATTGTATCTCAGTGGTTAAGATGCAGGATTCAATGGGACAGTGTGAATGAGGTATAAGAGGAAAGAACACCACCCCAAAATGGATAAATTAACTGGGTGTACTCTCTTCGGGAGAGGGTTAGCTTGGTTTTGGTTGAATGGGGAATAACTGCATCTTATTAACAGGAAGCATAGTTTTGCTGTTGTGTTTATTTGAAAGTTGTGTTGTTAAAAGAGGTATAGATGGGTGACAGTTGACATAGAGGGTACTGTAGTAGCTTTGTAGTGTCTCAACTATCTGGAAATCTGTGTCCCAGAATTTGCTTCCTTGTATTGTTCTGGGTTAGGGTTGGCCACAAAAAAGACTTGCACAAGGTTTAGAAGGTAGTTGTCATGAAGTAGCCACATTTTTTATGCTCTGCTGGTTGGTGCAGGGCTCCAGGAACTGGGCAACTCACACATGTGGCTGCTGATGAACTAGCTCATCTTATTGTTGACTCACAACTCCTCTACCGCCCACCCGATCTCCTCCTCATCTTCTCTTTGTCTTGGACCAAGTATGCGTGTAGCATGAGGGCAAATGACACCCACTTCTCCTTGAGGTCACCCACCATTGTGAGACTGAAGGAGGTGAGAGACAGACAAGTTTTAGTGTGTCTTTGTGGGTACCATTGTCCTCATGGGTTCTAGTATCCGTACATGTCACAGTCTGTCCATGCTTTTGTCCACATCCAACTTTCCTTCCCAAATGACACTCTTAACAGTGAATTCAGGCTCAACACCAGATGTAAAGATAACAGCTTTGTATAGACACCTCCACCAGCTCTACCTATTGCCTGAGTGCTATTCTCTACAGTGAGCCTCTTATTCTAGATCACTTGTAATTTGCTTCTCTGATTGTACCCTGACACAAAGTCTAAGGGGAAAGGACTAAGGAAATGATTTTCATGACCATTTCAGATAACTAGACCCAGGTTTGTGATGTGAGTGTCTTTAGGTGGAAGTGCCACTTTAAATTATCAAGGAGCAAATTTTCAACATTAGACAATTTTACACATGTTCTGTGTGATGGACTTAAAGTCAAAAATTCAAGACTGAGTATGTATTAGTAGAAAGTTACTCTGGACATCTGTTCCCAAGTGAGATAGCAGGAGATTTTATTTAGAATTAAATCTCCTGATCCAGACCACAGATTAAGCAACCACAGGACTACCATTTCTTGTCTGGCATCTGCAGGTGTGCCTTTCAGCGTGGCTCCCGCAGCAAGGGGGCTCTCTCTTATTGAGCTCTGGGGTTTTTGTTTGGCTTTTCCTATTACTTCAAGCACTGTGAGGTCCCAGAGAGCACAGAAGTAGTTTGCAGAATCTTCCACCAGTAAGGCTGAAATGGTGAGGCTGATGAATTTTCGTCTTTCCTGAAAGTTTACAGAATAGCGGCCATTCTTTGCATTTTGGCCAGAAGAAATCTGATGAATAAGGAAAGTCATCTCTCCACTGGGAAGCTGCTTATACCAAACAATAACGTACCAGCTCAAGCTTGTTTCATACTGACAGCTCAAGGTGACCGCCTCCCCTAGCTGACTGGATATGGCTGGCTGGACTTGAGTAACTTTCTGGACCGCACCAAATCCTGTGGGAAAAAATCAGAAAACAGAGCTGAAGTAGTGAACAAAATAATGTAGGAATTAGACTAATTAGGACCCAAAGAAAAACCAAATTGAAATCATGATAAGCTTTCTTTTCTCCAATCCTCCTTTCCTCCCCAAGTCCATGTGAAGTACCATGTGCTTGTGTGCAGTCCTTTCAACCTGAACATTTGTACCCATATTTGGAACCATCCCTACCAGAGAAGATGAAGGCCAGGAATACCCAGGGCAGGCTGGAGAGCACCATGTGGCAAGAATTCCCCTGCACATATGTTTTCAGTTCTGCCTCAAGCTGAGAGTTCAGTGTCTTTGAGGGCCTAGCAGCACATATACATAGTACCTGGGTTCCTGTGTCACTCCTCCAAACAGGAAGTAGGGTGTTATGTTCATAGACCACGTGGTCAGTGCACAGATGGGGAAAAAGTCTGGCTCACCACAAAACTATGTCTACTTTTCTTCCCACGGTAATTGTTAGGCAGTGTGTGAAAAGGAGCATGGAAAAATTAGTATTAAAGTTTTGAGCTGAGGGGAACTACAGATTAAACAGGTTGACACGTGTTGATAATTATTCAGCAGAATAATTTTGCCGGTCCATTTAAAATAGAATTTAGTATAGGGTATGCACCCTTCTTGTAATCTACTTACTGGTCATTTATTTAGCCTCTCTTTACTTTTCTCCATTCTGAATCAGTGGAGTTCTTTTAAAACTCACAGATTTTCAGCTTTCTTGGTGAAAAGCAGTATTATCCAAAATAATTAATGTATCTCTTTTTTTTAACCGGGTTCTAGGGCTCTATTTAGAGTTTTCACTAAATAAAGTTACTTTAACATGAAATGTTAAAAAATCAGCCCCTCAGGTTTTCAGAATCTATTCAGTTTTTTATGTTTTCATGAAATTATAACAGGAATAATATATTCTTTTGAAACCTGACATTGAGTCTTATTTGTTAGACTTTGAGGAAGATCAGGATATTCCAGATATTCAGTCCTGTTGCCTCCCCAGGTAGAACTGTACTTAGTAGATCATGTGTCCTATGCTTGTCTTGATGTCACATTTTCTATCCCATTGGTCCAAAGTGTTCAGTCTCACTTGTGAGGAGCTGATTATTTTTCTCTTTGTAAAATAAAGTCAAGATAAGCACGCCAGATCTTTCTGTGACACAATGCTATAATGCACTCCTACAAAACATGTTATTTACAGGCTGTAAACACTCAGTACATGTCAATGCCACAGAAGTTGGTAACTG
This sequence comes from Tursiops truncatus, assembly GCF_011762595.2. Taxonomy (NCBI): domain Eukaryota; kingdom Metazoa; phylum Chordata; class Mammalia; order Artiodactyla; family Delphinidae; genus Tursiops; species Tursiops truncatus. The sequence goes on from NW_022983184.1 coordinate 83,828, forward strand.
ACGTTTTGTATACTGTTACACGTTCTTGTGGAATGTAGCTGTCAATCTTCCATTTGGTTTCATTGTTTTAACGGAAGAATTAAAAGAACCAAAGGCAAATAGACAAGTAGAAAAGAAAGTACAGACAAGGTCTCTAAAACAGTGCTAGTCCTTTGACTTTAAGGTCAAAATAACTCATTAATGAGTGTGGCAGGGGTGAGAGTGTATTTTTAGTTGAGACATCTACTCCTCTGTCCCATTTCACCTCTGAGTGCTGACAGGCAGCCGACGCCCTGGTTTGCAATTATGTGTAGCTAAGCAGAGGAGAGCCATGAATGCCCACAGCAGTCTGGGGAGCAGCATAATGGCAGGATTTCCCCCTTGTTGAAATGGCCCTGCTCTGAGTTCCTGACAGTAAAGGTGCAAGGTCCCTCAGCTGCACTATAGCAGCTGTCTCTGAAATGTAGTTTCTGGCTGGATCAAGTCTGAATGTGTATAACACCCAGGTTGGGAGATTTGGCCTGCCTTAAACATTGTGCTCCCTTTCCTTGTGGTTTAATGATAAATGATTATATATAGTAAAGGACAGTTCAGTGATCAATATTGAAGGACATATGGGAAGGAGATTTAGTACTTCAAATTTCCAAATTTAGTAAATTAATCTGTGATGGAATCTGAAGGGCTTACCAGAAACAAATTCATTATGAATCATGCTGTGTTTGCAAATATTCATTCATGTTCTTCTGATTGTTTTCTTGCCTCCAATTTCGATTCTAAGATGAAATATGTTCACTGAAACTCAACTTCCCTACAAAAGATAAGCCAGAAGCCATCACCCCGCTTCCTTCCTACATACCCGCCAAATCATGGGAACTGGTAACTTCACAACAGCAAATATCACTCAGACAAATGAGAACAAAACAGGGTTCTGACTTCTTTTATATCTCCAGTTGTGTATTGGAATAACAAATGGTAGTGGCAGTAAAATCATATTCACTTGTGATGTAACTCTATGCTTAACTTATTAGAAGTTGTAGGAAGCAAGGCTCCACAGGTCCTCTAAATCCAAATATTTGGCCATGTGTTTGTCATGAGTGCACATATATTGTTTGGTGCAATTCTATAATTATTGTTATAGTTGTCATGAAGACAAAGCTTCTCATAACATACTGTTTAATCAGTGAAAATATAAAAACTATTAACAGTATAAATGCTTTTCCAAAATAAAAATATTTCCTTCTCTTGACATTGAAGGATTGAAGATTCTTTTCCATTTTATCCTGAAATTTCATCTAATGAAGTTGTTTATGCCAAATGATCAAATTTCAAGCATTTTATTTTGTTTCAGCACCTCATAAAGAAACCCCAATGAGAATAACTGAGTTATTCTGTTGTAGATTGTCTTCATACTCTCCTTGATTCCTTTATGGCAATTCCAAATTCACATATCATATGAGGGCACAGAATCACTACTGGAGTTCCCAGATCTTCCCTAGTCCCTCCCTGTGACATCCTTGATGACTGTTTTCTCATGCTGACCATGCATTCCCATCCAGGCATTATATCTTATTTTAATCTTGTATATTTCATTCAAGTGAAAGCTACTCTACTCATATATACATTCTACTCCGAATTTGTTATTAAACTGTTCAAACTACTGGAAAAAAAGCAAAACGAACTTTGAGAGCCAGAGGAATTCATATAGTGACATCTTTTTTTTTTAATTTTAAACTATAGTCATCATGCTGTACATTGCATCCCCAGGAGTAATTTATCTTTAACTGGAAGTTTGTACCTGTGGAACACCTTCACAGACTCCCACCCCCATGCCCACTGATTCTGAGAATCGCCAATCTGTTCTCTGTACCTGTGAGTTCTGCTGTGTGTGTATGTCTGTGCCTGTGCTTTAGATTCCACATACAAGTGATTTCATACAGTATTTTTTTAATTTTAATTTTCATACAGTATTTGACTTTGTCTTCACTTAACATTATGCCCTCTAGTTTCATCCATGTTGTAAATGGCAGGGTTTCTTTTTTTTTTGATGACATTATCCTTGTTCATTCATCTGTCAATGGACACTTAGGTTGTTTCCAAGTCTTGGCTATTGTAGATGAGCTGCAATGAAGAGATATCTTTTTGAGATGGTGCTTTTATTTCCTTCAGGTATATACCCAGAAGTGGAAATCCTGGATCGTATAGTAGTGCTCGTTTTAATTTTTTTGAGGCATCTCCATACTGTTTGCCATAGACATTGCACTCATTTACATTTCCACTGACAGTTCACAGGGTTCCCTCTTTTTTACATTCTTACCAACACTTTTTTCCTTTTCTTTTTGATAATAGCCATTCTGACAGGTGTAAGGTGATACCTCATTTTCATTTTGATTTTCATTTCCCTGATTATTAGTCATGTTGAGGATCTTCTAATTCACCCATTGGCCATTTGTATGGCTTCTTTGGGAAAATGTTTATTCAGATGATCTGCCTATTTTTTAATCAGATTGCTTTTTCTATTGATCATATGATATTTTAATATATTTTGATATTAACCCCTTATCAGATATATAATTGGAAAATATTTTCTCCCATTCCCTAGATTGCCTTCTCATTTTGTTCCTGGTTTCTTTTGCCTCACAGTTTGATGTAGTCCCACTTGTTTATTACTGCTTTTGTTGTCTTTGCTTTTGATGTCAAATACAAAAAATCATTGCCAAGACAGATGTCAAGGAATTTGTTCTGTATGTTTTCTTCTAGGAGTTTTATTGGGTTAGGTCTATGTTCAAGTCCCTAATCCAATTTGAGTTGATTTTTGTGTATGGTGTAAGAGAAGTGTCCAGTATCATTCTTTTGCATAGGGCTTTCCATTCTTCTTCACACCATTTATTGAAGAGACTTTCCTTTCCTGAAAGTATATTTTTGGCTTCTTTTTCATGAATTAATTGACTATGTACACATGGGTTTATTTTTACTTTTGTGTTTTAACATCTTTATTGGAGTATAATTGCTTTACAATGTTGTGTTAGGTTCTGCTGTATAACAAAGTGAATCAGCTATATGTATACATATATCCCCATATACCCTCCCTCTTGCATCTCCCCCCAACCCTCCCTATCCCGCCCCTCTAGGTGGGCACAAAGCACCGAGGTGATCTCCCCGTGCGATGCAGCTGCTTCCTACTAGCTATCTATTCTAGATTTGGTAGTGTATATATGTCAATGCTACTCACTCACTTCGTCCCAGCTTACCCTTCCCCCTCCCTGTGTACTCAAGTCCATTCTCTACATCTGCGTCTTTATTCCTGTCCTGCCCCCAAGTTCATCAGAACTTTTTTTCTTTTTTTTTAGATTCCACATATATGTGTTAGCATACGGTATTTGTTTTTCTCTTTCTGAATGACTTCACTCTGTATGACAGACTCCAGGTCCATCCACCTCACTACGAACAACTCAATTTCGTTTCTTTTTATGGCTGAGTAATATTCCATTGTATATATGTGCCACATCTTCTTTATTCATTCATCTGTCCATGGACATTTAGGTTGCTTCCATGTCCTGGCTATTGTAAATAGGGTTTCAATGAACAGTGTGGTACATGCTTCTTTTTGAATTACGGTTTTCTCAGGGTATATGCCCAGTAGTGGGACTGCTGGGTCATATGATAGTTCTGGTTTTAAGGAACCTCCATACTGTTCTCCATAGTGGCTGTATCAATTTACATTCCCACCAACAGTGCAAGAGGGTTCCCTTTTCTCCACACCCTCTCTAAAATTTATTGTTTGTAGAATTTTTGATGATGGCCATTCTGACCGGTGTGAGGTGATACCTCATTGTAGTTTTGATTTGCACTTCTCTAATGAGTAGTGATGTTGAGCATCTTTTAATGCATTTGTTGGCAATCTGTATATCTTCATCGGAGAAATGTCTATTTAGATCTTCTGCCCAGTTTTGGATTGGGTTGTTTGTTTCCTTGATATTGAGCTGCATGAGCTGCTTGTATATTTCGGAGATTAATTGTTTGTCAGTTGCTTCGTTTGCAACAAAATATTTTCTCCCATTCTGAGGGTTATCTTTTTATCTTGTTTATGATTTCCTTTGGTGTGAAAAAGCTTTTAAGTTTCATTAGGTCCCATTTGTTTATTTTTGTTTTTATTTCCATTTCTCTAGGAGGTGGGTCAAAAAAGATATTGCTGTGATTTATGTCAAGGAGTGTTCTGCCTATGTTTTCCTCTAAGAGTTTGATAGTGTCTGGTCTTACATTTAGGTCTTTAATCCATTCTGAGTTTATTTTTGTGTATGGTGTTAGAAAGTGTTCTAATTCATTCTTTTACATGTAGCTGTCCAGTTTTCCCAGCACCACTTATTGAAGAGGCTGTCTTTTCTCCATTGTATGTTCTTGCCTCCTTTATCAAAGATAAGGTGATCATATGTGCGTGGGTTTATCTCTGGGCTTTCTATCCTGTTTCACTGATCTAGACTTCTGTTTTTGTGCCAGTACCATACTGTCGTGATTACTGTAGCTTTGTAGCATAGTCTGAAGTCAGGGAGCCTGATTCCTCCAGATCCATTTTCCTTTCTCAAGATTGCTTTGCCTATTCAGGGTCTTTTGTGTTTCCATGCAAAGTTTAAAATTTTTGGTTCTAGTTCTGTAAAAAAAAAAATGCCATTGTTAGTTTGGTAGGGATTGCATTGAATCTGTAGATTGCTTTGGTAGTATTGTCGTTTTCACAATGTTGATTCTTCCAATTGAAGAACATGGTATATCTCTCTATCTGTTTCTCCATCTGAAGCAATCTGTTTAATTTCTTCCATCAGTGTCTTATAGTTTTCTGCATACAGGTCTTTTGTCTCTTTAGGTAGGTTTATTCCTAGGTATTTTATTCTTTTTGTTGCAATAGTAAATGGGAGTGTTTCCATAATTTCTCTTTCAGATTTTTCATCATTAGTGTATAGGATGCAAGAGATTTCTGTGCATTAATTTTGTGTCCTGTTACTTTACCAGATTCATTTATAAGCTCTAGTAGTTTTCTGGTATCATCTTTAGGACTCTCTATGTATAGTAGCATGTCATCTGCAAACAGTGACAGCTTTACTTCTTCTTTTCCGATATGGATTCCTTTTATTTCTTTTTCTTTTCTGATTGCTGTGGCTAAAACTTCCAAAACTATTTTGAATAATAGTGGCGAGAGTGGACAACCTTTGTCTTGTTCCTGATTTTAGAGGAAGTGGTTTCAGTTTTTCACCACTGAGGATGATGTTGGCTGTGGGTTTGTCATATATGGCCTTTGTTACATTGAGGTAAGTTCCCTCTATGCCTACTTTCTGGAGAGCTTTTATCATAAATAGGTGTTGAATTTTGTTGAAAGCTTTTTCTGCACCTATTGAGATGATCATATGGTTTTTCTCCTTCAATTTGTTAATATGGTGTATCACATTGATTGATTTGCATATACTGAAAAATCCTTGCATTCCTGGGATAAACCTCACTTGATCATGGTTTATGATCCTTTTAATGTGTTGTTGGATTCTGTTTGCTAGTATTTTGTTGAGGATTTGTGCATCTATGTTCATCAGTGATATTGGTCTATAGTTTTCTTTCTTTGTGACACCTTTGGTTTTGGTATCAGGGTGATGGTAGCCTCATAGAATGAGTTTGGGAGTGTTCCTCCCTCTGCTATATTTTGCAAGAGTTTGAGAAGGATGGTGTTAGCTCTTCTCTAAATGTTTGATAGAAATCGCCTGTGAAGCCAACTGGTCCTGGGCTTCTGTTTGTGGGAAGATTTTTAATCACAGTTTCAATTTCAGTGCTTGTGATTGGGCTATTTATATTTTCTATTTCTTCCTGGTTCAGTCTCAGGAAGTTGTGCTTTTCTAAGAATTTGTCCATTTCTTCCAGGTTGTCCGTTTTATTGGCATGTAGTTGCTTGTAGTAATCCCTCATGATCCTTTGTATTTCTGCAGTGTCAATTGTTACTTCTCCTTTTTCATTTCTAATTCTGTTGATTTGAGTCTCCTTCTCTTTTTTCTTGATGAGTCTGACTAGTGGTTTATCAATTTGTTTATCTTCTCAAAGAAAGAGCTTTTAGTTTTATTGATCTTGGATATTGTTTCCTTCATTTCTTTTTCATTTATTCCTGATCTGATCTTTATGACTTCTTTCCTTCTGCTAAATTTGGGGTTCTTTTGTTCTTCTTTCTCTAATAGCCTTAGGTGTAAGTTTAGGTTGTTTATTTGAGCTTTTTCTTGTTTCTTAAGGTAGGATTGTATTGCTATAAACTTCCCTCTTAGAACTGCTTTTGGGGCATCCCATAGGTTTGGGGTCGTCGTGTTTTCATTGTCATTTGTTTCTAGGTACTTTTTGGTTTCCTCTTTGATTTCTCAGTGATCTCCTGGTTATTTAGTAGTGTACTGTTTAGCCTCCATGTGTTTGCATTTTTTACAGTTTTTTTCCTGTAATTGATATCTAGTTTCATAGTGTTGTGGTCAGAAAAGATACTTGATATAATTTAAATTTTCTTAAATTTACCAAGGGTGGATTTGTGACCCAAGATGTGATCTCTCCTGGAGAATATTCCATGAGCACTTGAGAAGAAAGTATTCTGTTGTTTTGGATGGAATGTCCTATAAATGTCAATTAAATCCATGTTGTTTAATGTGTCATTTAAAGCTTCTGTTTCCTTATTTATTTCCATTTTGGATGATCTGTCCACTGCTGAAAGTGAGGTGTTAAAGTCCACTACTATGATTGTGTTACTGTCAATGTCCCCTTTTATGGCTATTAGCATTTGCCTTATGTATTGAGGTGCTCCTGTGTTGGGTGTATAAATATTTAATTGTTATATCTTCTTGGATTGATCCCTTGATCATTATGTAGTGTCGCTCTTTGTCTCTTGTAGTCGTCTTTATTTTAAACTCTATTTTGTCTGATATGAGAATTGCTACTCCAGCTTTCTTTTGATTTCCATTTGCATGGAATATCTTTTTCCATCCCCTCACTTTCAGTGTGTATGTGTCCCTAGGTCTGAAGTGGGTCTCTTGTAGACAGCATATATACAGGTCTTGCTTTTCTGTCCATTCAGCCAGTCTATGTCTTTTGGTTGGAGCATTTAATCCATTTACATTGAAGGTAATTATCAATATGTAGTTCCTATTCCCATTTTCTTAATTGTTTTGGGTTTGTTATTGTAGGTCTTTTCCTTCTCTTGTGTTTCCTGCCTAGAGAAGTTCTTTTAGCATTTGTTGTAAAGTTGGTTTGGTGATGCTGAATCCTCTTAGCTTTTGCTTGTCTTAAAGGTTCTAATTTGTCCGTCAGATCTGAATGAGATCCTTGCTGGGTAGAGTAATCTTGGTTGTAGGTTTTTCCCTTTCATCACTTAAAATATGTCCTGGTACTCCCTTCTGGCGTGCAGAGTTTCTGCTGAAAGATCAGCTGTTAAACTTATGGGCATTCCCTTGTATATTATTTGTTGTTTTTCCCTTGCTACCTTTAATCTTTTTTCTTTGTATTCAACTTTTGATAGTTTGATTAATATGTGAATTGGCGTGTTTCTCCTTGGATTTATCCTGTATGGGACTCTCTGCACTTCCTGGGCTTGACTGACAATTTCCTTTCCCATATTAGGGAAGTTTTCAACTATAATCTCTTCCAGTATTTTCTCAATCCCTTGCCTTTTCTCTTCTTCTTCTGGGACCCCTATAATTCGAATGTTGGTGCATTTAATTTTGTGCCAGAGGTCTCTGAGTCTGTCGTTGATTCTTTTCATTCTTTTTTCTTTATTCCGCTCTGCGGTAGTTATATCCACTATTCTCTCTTTCAGGTCACTTACCCATTCTTCTGTCTCAGTTTTTCTCTATTGATTCCTTCTAGAGAATTTTTAATTTCATTTATTTTGTTGTTCATCATTGTTTGTTTGCTCTTTAGTTCTTCTAGGTCCTTGTTAAACGTTTCTTGTATTTTCTCCATTCTATTTCTAAGATTTTGGATCATCCTTCCTATCATTACTCTGAATCCTTTTTCAGGTAGACTGCCTATTTCCTCTTCATATTTTTTGCTCTGGCGGGTTTTTCCCTTACTCTTTCCTCTGCTGCATATTTCTCTGTCTTCTCATTTTGTTTAACTTACTGTGTTTGGGTTTCCTTTTTACAGGCTGCAGGTTCATAATTCCCCTTGCTTTTGGTGTCTGCCCCCATTGGATAAGGTTAGTTCAGTGTCTTGTGTAGGCTTCCTCGTGGAGGGGACTGGTGTCTTTGTTCTGGTGGGTGGGGTTGGATCTTGTCTTTCTGGTGGTCAGGGCTGCATCCAGTGGTGTGTTTTGTGGTGTCTGTGAGCTTAATATTATTTTAGGCAGCCTCTCTGCTGATGGGTAAGGCTGTGTTCCTGTCTTACTAGTTGTTTGGCATAGGGTGTCCAGCACTGGAGCTTGCTGGCCATTGGGTGGAGCAGGGTCTTAACATTGAGGTGGAGATCTCTGGGAGTGCTCTCACTGATTGATATTACATGTGGCCGGGAGGTTTCTAGTGGTCCAATGTACAGAACTCAGCTCTTCCACCTCAGAGGCTCAGGCCTGACACCAGGCTGGAGCACCTAGACAACAGGGGCTTATATTTGGACTCTCCATTCTGCTCCATTGATCAATGTGTCTTTTTTTATGCCACTACCAGTGTTTTGACTACTATAGCTTTGTAATATAGTTTGAAATAAGCAAATGTGATGCCCTCAGTTTTGTTCCTCTTTCTCTAGATTGCTTTGGCTACTCATGGTCTATTTTGGTACCATACAAACTTCAGGATTGTTTTGTTCTATTTCTGTGAAAAGTGCCATAGAATTTTGACAAGGATTTCATTCAATCTGTAGATTGCTTTGGGTACTATGGATATTTCAACAATTTAATTTTTTATGTCCATGAGAACAAAGTATCTTCCCATTTATTTTTGTCTTCTCAATTTCCTTAATCAATGTCTTATAGATTTCAATGTACAGGTCTTTCACTTCCTTGTTTAAATTTATTCCTAAATATTTTCTGTTCGATGCAATTGTAAATGGAATTGTTTTCTTAACATCACCTTCTGATAGTTTGTTAGTAGTATGTGGAAACGCAAGTGATTTTTGTGTATTGCTTTTCTATCCTGCAACTTCACTGAATTTGTGTATTAATTCTAACATATACTGACATCTTGTGGGCACGTCTCCCACTGCTAAGCCAAATGATGTGATTTTCTTTTCACTTTCTCTTTTTATGTATGAAAAAGTGCACTTTAATAACTGGAGTAGGAAGTCTCTATGCTGTTTATTTTCGGTTGAACAATGTTTAGTTCATAAGCAAGTTAAAAGATTTTTCTAATGGAATTTTTATTGGCATTTCTGTGGCCTATTCAGGAAGAACACCAAGTCTTATACAGCCTTGAGAGGAGGGGGAAAGTCTCTCTAAATGACAAGAAAGATGGGGCTTCCCTGGTGGTGCAGTGGTTAAGAATCTGCCTGCCAATGCAGGGGACACGGGTTCGAGCCCTGGTCTGGGAAGATCCCACATGCCACAGAGCAACTAAGCCCATGCACCACAACTACTGAGCCTGCGCTCTAGAGCCCGTGAGCCACAACTACTGAGCCCATGTGCCGCAACTACGGAAGCCAAGGCGCCTACATCCCATGCTCCACAAGAGAAGCCACCGCAATGAAAAGCCCACGCACTGCAACGAAGAGTAGCTCCCGCTCTCCGCAACTAGAGAAAGCCCGTGCGCTGCAACGAACACCCAACACAGCCAAAAATAAAATAAATAAATTCATAAAAATTTTAAAGAAAAGAAATACTTTTTAAAAAATAACAAGAAAGAGTAAATGAGACTCAGATACAGAGGGTGATGTGCTCAAAGTGACTGAGAAGGTTAAGGTCAGATCCTAACCTAGAAGCCAAGTTGCCCGATTCTCTGGTCTCCTAAAATGTTTCTAGTGATCATGTGTTACTAGGAGGGCATTTATAGACGGCATGTCTTGGTATAAAGGAAACAATAGATCTGGCACTCATCCTTACGCTCCACAAACCCTGTTCATAACTGGTCTTTCCCCATTCTCTGCATGTGCCTAGCGGCCCCAACACAGACTGGACTGGCCAGGAGGAGAGAAAGGAGGGAAAAAAGGAAAGACACTGTAAGAAAGAAGGGGGAGTAGACTTGAAAATGTTTTCTTGTTATCTTCTCAAGTTTAAGAGAACTAAAAGAAATTGAGGAAAAATAATTCTCTTCCCATTGGAAAAAAAATTACACTTTTCTTTGTTCCTACAAAAAATTGACAAAAATGGATCAATTAAGCTGGAAAGCTGCATAGCCACTTCCTGTCTTCCTCTTTGTGTGTCATCCCATTTGAAGTAGCAAGAAAACCTTTCATAATGGATTGGGACAAGGCCAGGAATCATTGAATGTTTGGAAGCTGTGCCCAGACTATTCTGCTTATAACAAAGAGAATAAAATATATCATTTGTCATAGTTTCCACATGACTTCAATATTGCATGTGAGCTAACTACTCTTTCCCCATCTGATCAGGGACGTTACTGACAGAGATACAGCAGGCCCCTCTTGCGACTAAACACATGAATGCCGTCACCAGATCCCAGGCAAGTCCACCTACCAGCTTTTGTAAAGTTACTGTACGGATAATGGAAGAGAACAGCTTAGATGTGCGTCTCATGTTACAGATAGGACAGTTTTGGTCATTTAAGTTTTTAGAATGATCACTGTGTGTAACAAGACAATTGTTGCAGTATTTACAGAGTTTTTGCTTTTTTTCATTTTTCAAACCACATGATGTTTCCTTCATTCAGGCAGATGGGTGATTCTCAGCTCATCACTTCAAGGAAAGGATGTACTGCTGGGAAAAAAATAAAGCTGCCTTGCTTACCATTTTATTTCAAAAGTTTTAGTCCTATAGGCAAATCAAAGGACAAGCATCAGTTACAGATTTAGGAGATGATACACTGAAATAATACAAGCTAGCCTACCTGAGGCAAAATAAGCATTTTCTAAGTGGAGCAAGGGGGAGAGGAGAGAGTATCCGAGTAAAGCAAGGAGGCATAAGTATCGATGGGTCCTTGGAGGAACATTGAACCTTGTCCCCTAGAGACATCTTGGAAAGAAAACCACAAGACCTCTGGGCCACTTTCATGTATTAAATAAATCTCAGTGCAGCCCTGGTTAAAACTTCCATCTTCATTTCTCTCTTCTGCTCTTTGAACCTGAGGCTTGACTCCTGGCTGCAGTAAGGTCAGCATGGCTTGCTCTGTTCTCTTCCTCTGCCTTTTGTCTTTGGTTCTAATTCCCTTGAGGTTAGGGAAGAAACAAAAGTTAAGAAGAATTTTTTTAAAATGGCAGACAGGTTCTCATTTAACTGGTGTGCACCTTTGGGTGTCACTGCTTTCCTGCCCAACCACTGATGGCCTCGATGTGCGAGCATCCCTGTGAGAGAGCAGCCGGGGACCCTCAGGAGCCTCCTCAAGGCAGGATCTCCCCCTCCCTGTCAGATCCCATTCAGGAAGCACTCCCCATGGCCTCTTGTCTCCCCTTTTCCTGGTGGAGAACTGGCTGATGACTCAGGCCTGCCGCCTTCAGAGGTGGCACCTGTGGGACACAGCACTCACTCCTCCTCACCGTGCCTCATGGAGACACCCAGGCAGCCCCAATGCTGCCCCCCTTCACTGTACCATCCTTCTCTGATTTCCTCATCTTCTGCTTAAGTAGATGCAAAAATAGATCAAAATCTGCTCCAGAAACAGATATCCAAAGACAGAATGCCATGCAGTTTTCCTTTTTACTCCGATGATCTCTGTCTTTAAAAGCAAGTATTTTAGGATAGCGATGTCTGAAGTGGCTCATGGGGAAAGTGGAACACTCTGATGATACTCTTCTCCTGACTGCTGCATCCCTCACATCAGCTAAAGAAGTGAAGATCAGGGGTTGCAGGGTCTGTACTGTTGCTTCTTCATAAATCCTAGAGTGCCTGAATGTGAGTTGTTCTTAATGGAAAATGGTGAACGCTTAATGCCTCTTGGTCCCTAGTTCTGGGTCCCAGCTGCCAAATTTGTGACAATGAAAAATGCTCCAGAGTACATCTTATTCATCTAAATGGAAAAAAAATCTCTTTGATTCTATAAGTGATTCTAAATAAAGGTTTCTGATTCTTAAGAGAAAATAAAAAAACATACATATATAGTCCAATATTTTATATTGTGTAATTTATATATATTATAATTAAATATATGCCAATAATATTAGTAATATCAATTAATATTTACCAATTAGATGAGCTTGAGGAACAAAATTCAATAATAAGCCCTGCACCAACCAAGTCACCACAGATACAGGAAAAGGAAAGCCTGGCTGTGCGGATATGGCCGAAGATTAAACATGGTCATAAAACAATTATAAGTCATCAGTGTGGTCTCTCCTGGAAATTATTAGGAGAACTATGAAGGCAGAGGTCAGATAATTATTGTGCTATATTTTGCAATAAACAAAATTTTATCAGTGTTGTAAATTGCTTTCTTCAATATGAATTTTAAATATTGTAAAGAATCTAGAAAGAGTAAAAAGATTAATTAAAATTATGAAGTATAATATATTTAACCTTTAGAACAGAGGAGGAAATATTAAGAAATGACTGACTCATGGCCTTTAACATATAGAGAGGTTTTGTTTTTTAATTAAAAATAAAGAATGAAAACAAATAAACAACGAACACTTACAAAAATCTTTGATCCAACAGCGTCCATCATCATAACAATAGCCCTTGGCATAGAATTCAGACTTTCTCCATTTCACCTTTGAGTACCTGCAGTTACAAAAGGCATTCCACTAACAGCTGGCCTAGCTCATTAACGTGACAAAAACTTGCACTTACATCAGTTTTATACCAAATCTCACCATTCATTAAACCATGGATAAATTTCTTTTTGCTGTTGTTGAAAACAAAAGTCATTACCTTGTTTATCATTAAAAAAGAGATTTTTTTTTTTTTTTTACTAATCAAAATAGGATATGGTTTAATCAGAATAAGGTGTTACGTGCATTAGGTGTCCCCAGGTGGGTTCTGAGGTTCTCTAACCACCTAACATCTAAGTGAATACACAACACATACATTTTCATATCATCCCTCCTCCTGAAATTCAGCAGTCTTCCATATTTTTCAGAGTTTTTCAGAGTAAAATCTCCCAGTCACTTGAACCAAAATCATCAAGTAACTCACTAAAAAAGTAAACCCCCAACCTCATGCCAGACCTATTGAATCAGAATCTGTTGATCAGAATAAGACATATTTTTTCTAAATGTGATTCTTAAATGTACAGTAAAATTTGAGAAATACTCTCCAATTGGTTAACTCTGGAGTTTTTATGTTTTAATCTCATCTTATATTGCCTGCAGCGTTTACTTTATCTCAGAAATCCTTTCATCTTTAAACATTCTTAAGCCTTAGTTTTCCTCAACTGAGGATAGGTTAATATTACTTTGCGGTTTTTAGATTATAAAATGAGTTGTAAAGTGCTTAGCAATGGACTTGGCATATGGTAAGTGTTCTATAAATGATAATAAAGATGATTGTGGTAATGATGCGAATGACAAAATAAGGGCAGGTGGAAACAAGGATCCCATGATAATTCTCTGATCTCTTTCCCTGAACACACTGGGCAGACTTTAAAGCTGTAAACCCAAAAGATTAAAATTAAACAAAACCAGATGGTGTGGATTAAAGAATACCTCTCTTTCCCTAAATCAGGAAATTTCCACTTCTGCTTTCCTTCTTTGTAGACCTTGCCTCTTCCCCTCCCCACACGGGAGGGGGGAGGAGGGCTGATTCTGTTGTTCGCAGTCCATTTATGAGTAGGAAATTAGTCCTTAGTCTAACTTAAAATGTAGGACTCAAGACTCCACTCACTCTGCTTATATCGCTTGCATTTTAAGTCTTTGCCTACCTGTGATAATAAGCAAATCTAAGGAGAGCTAATTTAGTACGCTGTGATTGGCTACCTCTTTCTCTTTCTCTTTCAGCTCAGATACTTGAAAATCAAGTCAACCCTTGGCTAGTTTGAGGCGTGGCCTATCTCTCCTACTCATCCTTATAGGAATTCTGAGCTTGCTTTTCTGGATTCAGAAGGAAGTAGGAAACTCCACTTAGGCCTGAACCTCAACCCACCTTTCCTGCTTTAGGGGTAATCAGGTCCTGGTTCAGCTGAAAGTTCTTCTTCACTTTCCATTTGTATTAAGCTAATACATATAAGCATCCTCAGGAATCTTCCCAGTGGTGAGCAGGGCAGGATTTGGCCAATCTTACGTCCCTGGAAATATCATCATGGCACATAAAATCCCCACTTCAAATGGAAATTACCAAACATTTTAGTTGAATAATAATGAATATATGACATATCGAAACATGTGGGATACAGCAAAAGCAGTACAGAAGGTCCCTGACTTACGGTTTTCTGACTTATGATGGTATGAAACTGATATGCATTAAGTAGAAACCACATTTCAAATTTTGAATTTTGATCTTTTCCTGGGCTAGTATGATGCTCTCTTTTGATGCTGGACAGCTCCCAGCCAGTGTCTGGATCACAAGGGTAAACGACCATCACACTAGTACCAAACGTAAAATAGATAGCTAGTGGGAAGCAGCTGCATAGCACAGGGAGATCAGCTCGGTACTTTGTGACCACCTAGAGGGGTGGGATAGGGAGGGTGGGAGGGAGACACAAGAGGTAGGAGATATGGGGATATATGTATATGTATAGCTGATTCACTTTGTTATAAAGCAGAACCTAACACGCCATTGTAAAGCAATTATACTCCAATAAAGATGTTAACAAAAACAAAACAAAACCGGTCTGAACCCAGACAACCACTCTGCTTTTTGTTTTCAGTACAGTATTCAATAAATTACATGAGAGAGTCAGCACCATATTATAAAATAGGCTTTGTGTTAGATAATCTTGCCCAACTGTAGGCTAATATAAGTGTTCTGAGCACGTTCAAGGTAAGCTAGGCTAAGCTATGATGTCCAGAGTTTAGGTGTATTAAATGCACTTTTGACTTAAGATATTTTCAACTTATGATGGGTTTATTGGGACGTAACCCCACTGGAAGTCAAGGAATATTTGTAATTAGAGGCAAATTTATGGATTTAAATTCTATTTGTTAGGAAAGAAGAAATGTTGAGAATCAATAGTCAAACTTGCAACTCAAAGAACTAGAAAAAGTAGCAAGATAAATAAAAGAAAGTAAAGGTAGCAAATAATAAACTATGTGCGGAAATAACAAAATTGACCAACTTTCACAAGAAAAAAAAACAAATATATAAGGAACCCCTTACCCGTTAAAGTAACTGAATCCATAATTGAAGGATTTTTAAGTTTCTCCCATAAGTGAAACTATGCTTAGATGGCTCACCTTGAACTTTCTGAAAATTAAAAAAAAATTATTAAAAACCTTGCACAAATTCTTCTATAGATAGAAAAGGAGCCATAAATTGCAACTTATCTAATGAACTGTTATCATCTTGATACCAAAATCTGACCTAAACATTTTAATGAAAGAAAAAGTTGAATACCAGTATCACTCAGGATCCTGGACAGAATGAACAGTAATCTCTGCTGTCTGGCTATGTCACAAGATTTCATTCTCCATAGGACTACTTGGAAAGAGGTTCTGGGTGCTAAGTAACTACTTCTTCGAGGAGGGGAAAACACCAAAGATGCCCTGATTCCAGAGCCCCAGCTGCAGGGTTTGTGTACAGGCTGCAGGTGCCTGGGGAGCACTGTGTTTTCACAGCACAGAGGTAAGTGGCTGAGTCTTCAGGTTTAGGGGCTGCGATGTGCAGAGAGCTTCCCTTCTTTAACAAGGTGGCTTTTAGTCTTTCTTTCTGCTTTTCGTCCCCAATTGAGTAAAGAGCGAAGAGAAGTTCGGGTCCCTTCCCAGGATCCTGTCTATACCACAGTAGCCCGTTAAAATTGCTGACCGTGTAGCTGCAGTTGAGGATGAGACTGTCTCCCTCCTGGATTTTCAGGGTCTGAGGACTCTGCTCCACCTTGTCTTCTCCCCTCAACCCTGTTCAGGAAAACAAAATCAGAAATGAAACAAAGCTTTCAGTTCAGCAGTTTTGAAAAATTCCGAACAAAAAGCCTGGGATGAGCTGAGACTAAACCCCTCTCTCTCTTCTCTCCAGCTTTGGATAAATGTGCCCTTATGGTTCTCATCTCTTAACCTCCAACTTACAGCCAAGCTGAAGCCACAAGACTATGAATGCACATTCCAGCATGTTCTCCATCCTGATATCACACTCTTGATACAATTTTAATGATTCCAAATCTTCTCCCCTGAGGAGCTGCTCCTGTGTCTTAGTTCTCCTTCTCTAATGCACGAGATAGCCTTTCTGTAGGTGGCTCAGCCAATCAAGCGCAAATCCTCTAGTACCTGTCATTCTTTTGACGGTTAAGGCACTGGAGGAATGAGAGGAATGGAACCACTGCCACCTGGTGGTCACAAACATAAACATCTCACAGGACCCACTCCATGCCCCCTACAAAGACAAAAATTGATGGGAGGACATTTTTTATATTGGTGGGCATAGTGCATATGAGGTTTAAAGCAGTAATCAGAAAAGCCGCCTCTGCCTGCAATTTGAATCGTTTCATTGTTCCTTGTTTGGCCTTTAAAGCTAAACTGCTACCAGAGGTTATAAAAGTTGAACCCAAGCATAGGTGTAATGGATTGTGTTTCTCTTTATAGTACACAAGAATCTCAGCAGGTGAGACCTTAAAAGGACTAGAGTGCTGAAAAAAGCGGGGGGATAAAAGAGCTGTGGATATGTCTGGAGACCTCTTTGACAGAGAATTGGGAACATAAGTTAAGAAACCATTGCTTCAAATAATTTTATGCCTGGCTACAGGGACCAAGTGCAACTACAACTCAGGGTCACGAACTTGATAGATCTTAGGAGAACAGGAGGGAAGAGCATGGCAGAGGGAAAGCAGAGCTCTCCATTCTAGACCCTGGAGAGATCAGAACATCACAGGGCAGAGTGGGGAACAGGAAGATACGTATAGCAAAACTAGTATTGTTTAATTTGTTTGGTTCTATGACACTCTGCTGGGTTTTTTGTTTTGTTTTGTTTTTGTTTTTACATCTTTATTGGAGTATAATTGCTTTACAATGGTGTGTTAGTTTCTGCTTTATAACAAAGTGAATCAGTTATACATATACATATGTTCCCATATCTCTTCCCTCTTGCATCTCCCTCCCTCCCACCCTCCCTATCCCACCCCTCCAGGCTGGTCACAAAGCACCGAGCTGATATCCCTGTGCTATGCCGCTGCTTCCCACTAGCTATCTACCTTATATTTGTTAGTGTATATATGTCCATGCCTCTCTCTCGCTTTGTCACAGCTCCCCTTCCCCCTCCCCATATCCTCAAGTCCATTCTCTAGTAAGGTCTGTGTCTTTATTCCTAGGCTTCTTCATGACATTTTTTTCTTAAATTCCATATATATGTGTTAGCATACGGTGCTTGTCTTTCTCTTTGTGACTTATTTCACTCTGTATGACAGACTCTAGGTCTATCCACCTCATTACAAACAGCTCAATTTCGTTTCTTTTTATGGCTGAGTAATATTCCATTGTATATATGTGCCACACCTTCTTTATCCATTCATCCGATGGTGGACACTTAGGTTGTTTCCATCTCCGGGCTATTGTAAATAGAGCTGCAATGAACATTTTGGTACATGACTCTTTTTGAATTATGGATTTCTCAGGGTATATGCTCAGTATTGGGATTGCTGGGTTATATGGTAGTTGTATTTGTAGTTTTTTAAGGAACGTCCATACTGTTCTCCACAGTGCCTGTATCAATTTATATTCCCACCACCAGTGCAAGAGGGTTCCCTTTTCTCCACACCCTCTCCAGCATTTATTGTTTCTAGATTTTTGATGATGGCCATTCTGACCGGTGTGAGATGATATCTCATTGTAGTTTTGATTTGCATTTCTCTAATGATTAATGATGTTGAGCATTCTTTCATGTGTTTGTTGGCAGTCTGTATATCTTCTTTAGAGAAATGTCTATTTAGGTCTTCTGCCCATTTTTGGATTGGGTTGTTTGTCTTTTTGTTATTGAGCTGAATGAGCTGCTTATAAATTTTGGAGATTAATTCCTTTGTCAGTTGCTTCATTTGCAAATATATTGTCCCATTCTGAGGTTGTATTTTGGTCTTGTTTATGGTTTCCTTTGCTGTACAAAAGCTTTGAAGTTTTATTAGGTCCCATTTGTTTATTTTTGTTTTTCTTTCCACTTCTCTAGGAGGTGGGTCAAAAAGGAACTTGCTGTGATTTATGTCAGAGTATTCTGCCTATGGTTTTCCTGTAAGAGTTTGATAGTGTCTGGCCTTGACAGTTAGGTCTTTATCCATTTTGAGGTTATTTTTGTGTATGCTGTTAGGGAGTGATCTAATGTCAAACTTTTACATGTAGCTGTCCAGTTTTCCCAGCACCACTTATTGAACAGGCTGTCCTTTCTCCACTGTACATTCCTGCCTCCTTTATCAAAGATAAGTTGACCATATGTGTGTGGGTTTATCTCTGGGCTTTCTATCCTGTTCCATTGATCTATCTTCTGTTTTTGTGCCAGTACCATACTGTCTTGATTACTATAGCATTGTAGTATAGTCTGAAGTCAGGGAGCCTGATTCCTCCAGCTCCGTTTTTAGTTCTCAAAATTGCTTTGGCTATTCGGGGTCTTTTGTATTTCCATACAAATTGTGAAATTTTTGTTCTAGTCTGTGAAAAATCCCAGTGGTAGTTTGATAGGGATTGCATTGAATCTGTAGATTGCTTTGGGTAGTAGAGTCATTTTCATTATGTTGATTCTTCCAATCCAAGAACATGGTATATCTCTCCATCTATTTGTATCACCTTTAATTTCCTCCATCAGTGTCTTATAATTTTCTGCATACAGGTCTTTTGTCTCCTTAGGTAGGTTTATTCCTAGATATTTTATTCTTTATGTTGCAGTGGTAAATGGGAGTGTTTTCTTGATTTCACTTTCAGATTTTTCATCATTAGTGTATAGGAATAACCAGAGATTTCTGTGCATTAATTTTGTATCCTGTAATTTGACCAAATTCATTGATTAGTTCTAGTAGTTTTTCTGGTAGCATCTTTAGGATTGTCTATGTATAGTATCATGTAATCTGCAAACAGTGACAGCTTTACTTCTTCTTTCCGACTTGGATTCCTTTATTTCCTTTTCTTTTCTGATTGCTGTGGCTAACACTTCCAAAACTATGTTGAATAAGAGTGCTGAGAGTGGACAACCTTGTCTTGTTCCTGATTTTAAGTGGAAATGCTTTCAGTTTTTCACCATTGAGGATGATGTTGGCTGTGGGTTTGTCATATATGACCTTTATTATGTTGAGGAATGTTCCCTCTATGCCTACTTTCTGCAGGGCTTTTATCATAAATGGGTCTTGAAAGCTTTCTCTCCATCTATTGAGATGATCATATGGTTTTTCTCCTTCAGTTTGTTAATATGGTGTATCACATTGATTGATTTGCGTATATTGAAGAATCCTTGCATTCCTGAAATAAACTCCACTTGATCATGGTGTATGATCCTTTTAATGTGCTGTTGGATTCTGTTTGCAAGTATTTTGTTGAGGATTTTTGCATCTATGCTCATCAGGTGATATTGGCCTGTAGTTTTCTTTCCTTTGTGACATCCTTGTCTGGTTTTGGTATCAGAGTGATGGTGGCCTTGTAGAATGAGTTTTGGAGTGTTCTTCCCTCTATTATTTTGCAAGAGTTTGAGAAGGATAGCTGTTAGCTCTTGGTTTGGTAGAATTCGCCTGTGAAGCCACCTGGTCCTGGGCTTTTGTTTGTTGGAAGATTTTAATCACAGTTTCAATTTCAGTGCTTGTGATTGGTCTGTTCATATTTTCTATTTCTTCCTGATTCAGTCTTGGCAGGTTGTGCATTTCTAAGAATTTGTCATTTCTTCCAGGTTGTCCATTTTATTGGCATAGAGTTGCTTGTATTAATCTCTCATGATCTCTTTTATTTCTGCAGTGTCAGTTGTTTACCTCTCCTTTTTCATTTCTAATTCTATTGATTTGAGTCTTCTCCCTTTTTTTTCTTGATGAGTCTGGCTAGTGGTTTATCTATTTGTTTATCTTCTCAAAAACCAGCTGTTAGTTTTTTATTGTTGCTATCGTTTCCTTCATTTCTTTTTCATTTATTTCTGATCTGATTTTATGATTTCTTTCCTTCTGCTAACTTTGGGGTTGTTTGTCCTTTCTCTAATTGCTTTAGGTGCAAGGTTAGGTTGTTTATTTGAGATGTTTCCTATTTCTTAAGGTAGGATTGTATTGCTATAAACTTCCCTCTTAGTACTGCTTTTTGCTGCATCCCAAAGATTTTGGGTCGTCGTGTCTCCATTGTCATTTGTTTCTAGGTATTTTTTTTTATTTCCTCTTTGATTTCTTCAGTGATCACTTCGTTATTAAGTAGTGTATTGTTTAGCCTCCATTGTTTGTATTTTTTACAGATCTTTTCCTGTAATTGATATGTAGTCTCATAGCGTTGTGGTCGGAAAAGATACTTGATACAATTTCAATTTTCTTAAAGTTACCAAGGCTTGATTTGTGACCCAAGTTATGATCTATCCTGGAGAATGTTCCATGAGAACTTGAGAAAAATGTGTATTCTGTTGTTTTTCATGGAATGTCCTATAAATATCAATTAAGTCCATCTTGTTTATGTATCATTTAAGCTTGTGTTTATTATTTATTTTCATTTTGGATGATCTGTCCATTGGTGAAAGTGGGGTGTTAAGTCCCCTACTATGAATGTGTTACTGTCGATTTCCTCTTTTATGGCTGTTAGTATTTGCCTTATGTATTGAGGTGCTCCTATGTTGGGTGCATAAATTTTACAATTGTTATATCTTCTTCTTGGATCGATCCCTTGATCATAATGTAGTGTCCTTCTTTGTCTCTTCTAATAGTCTTTATTTTAAGTCTTTTGTCTGATATGAGAATTGCTACTCCAGCTTGCTTTTGGTTTCCATTTGCATGGAATATCTTTTTCCATCCCCTTATTTTCAGTCTGTATGTGTCTCTAGGTCTGAAGTGGTCTATTGTAGACAGCAAATATTGGGTCTTGTTTTTGTATCCATGCAGCCATCTGTGTCTTTTTGGTGGGAGCATTTAGTCCCATTTACATTTAAGGTAATTATCGATATGTATGTTCCTATTCCTTTTCTTAATTGTTTTGGGTTCGTTTATTGTAGGTCTTTTTCTTCTCCTGTGTTTTCTTCCTAGAGAAGTTCCTTTAGCAGTTTGTTGTAAAGCTGGTTTGGTGTGCTGAACTCTCTCAGCTTTTCCTTGTCTGTAAAGTTTTTAATTCTCCATCAAATCTGAATGAGATCCTTGCTGGGTAATGCTTGGTTGCAGGTTTTTCTCCTTCATCACTTTAATATGTCCTGCCAATCCCTTCTGGCTTGCAGAGTTTCTGCTGAAAGATCAGCTCTTAACTTATGGGGATTCCCTTGTGTGTTATTTGTTGTTTTTTTTTTTTCCTTGCTGCTTTTAATATGTTTTTCTTTGTATTTAAATTTTGACAGTTTGATTATTATGTGTCCTTGGCGTGGTTTTTCTCCTTGGATTTATCCTGTATGGGACTCTCTGTGCTTCCTGGACTTGATTACTATTTCCTTTTCCCATATTAGGGAATTTTTCATCTTAATCTCTTCAAATATTTTCTCAGTCCCTCTTATTTCTCTTCTTCTTCTGAATCCCTAAATTACTAAATGTTGGTCTTTAATTTTTTCCCCATAGGTCTCTGAGACTGTCCCCAGTTTCTTTTCTTCTTTTTTCTTT
>NW_022983185.1:0-1125 GCF_011762595.2 Tursiops truncatus
CCCTAAATATTTGTGAAATTTCATAATTTCTTAGATGCCATTTCCACTGCAAATAAAATGTCCAAATTTAATCTAGATTTTACAAGGTTTTGGAAAAATGTATCTCAAACTCTAGTTGCATGAAAATAAATTTACATAAGAAGTATGATTTGGCCATAAATGAAATGGCAAAATGAAGGAATCAGGAAGTTCTTAATACTCATAATTTAAATTAAAAAATATATATATATACACACACACACATACATATTAGGATATTGGTTGACATAGAATTTTCCAGTTTCAGGCTCATACTATTGATTTCATGGCAAATGAGTATTTACAGTACAGAAAATTAGAGCTAGAGAAGTAATTCATAGTCTAGTAAATTAATAATTTTAATCAGCTTTTTGATTGATTACAACTGGTTCAGACATTCCTAACAGAAATCTTTACTTACATTTCTCTTTGTAAATTTTACAGTTGTCTGTTACATACAAATAGTTTAACAATCTGTCAGTTGGTAGCATCACTTGATTTAGAGAAAAACAGAATTGTTGGGTTTTTTTTTTAGGCTTTCAGTTCTATAGACTAAAAAAAAAAAACCCAACAATTCTGTTTTTCTCTAAATCAAGTGATGCTACCAACTGACAGATTGTTAAACTATTTGTATGTAACAGACAACTGTAAAATTTACAAAGAGAAATGTAAGTAAAGATTTCTGTTAGGAATGTCTGAACCAGTTGTAATCAATCAAAAAGCTGATTAAAATTATTAATTTACTAGACTATGAATTACTTCTCTAGCTCTAATTTTCTGTACTGTAAATACTCATTTGCCATGAAATCAATAGTATGAGCCTGAAACTGGAAAATTCTATGTCAACCAATATCCTAATATGTATGTGTGTGTGTGTATATATATATATTTTTTAATTTAAATTATGAGTATTAAGAACTTCCTGATTCCTTCATTTTGCCATTTCATTTATGGCCAAATCATACTTCTTATGTAAATTTATTTTCATGCAACTAGAGTTTGAGATACATTTTTCCAAAACCTTGTAAAATCTAGATTAAATTTGGACATTTTATTTGCAGTGGAAATGGCATCTAAGAAATTATGAAATTTCACAAATATTTAGGG